>NC_083688.1:23477575-23780606 GCF_033118175.1 Dama dama | reverse complement strand
AAATAGGATAAGGAGTACTTCAAAGCTGTATATTGTCACCCTGCTTATTTAACTTATATGCAGAGTACATCATGAGACACTCTGGGCTGGAAGAAGCACAAGCTGGAATCAAGATTGCCAATATCAATATCAATAACATCAGATATGCAGATGATACCACCCTTATGGCAGAAAGTGAAGAGGAACTAAAGAGCCTCTTGATGAGAGTGGAAAAGTTGGTTTAAAGCTCAACATTCAGAAAATTAAGATCATGGCATCCGGTCCCATCACTTCATGGCAAATAGATGGGGAGACAGTGGAAACAGTGTCAGACTTTATTTTTTGGGGCTTCAAAATCACTGCAGATGGTGACTGCAGCCATGAAATTAAAAGATGCTTACTCCTTGGAAGGAAAGTTATGACCAACCTAGATAGCATATTAAAAAGCAGAGACATTACTTTGCCCACAAAGGTCCATCTAGTCAAGGCTATGGTTTTTGCAGTGGTCATGTATGGATGTGAGAGTTGGACTGTGAAGAAACCTGAGCGCTGAAAAATTGATGCTTTTGAACTATGGTGTTGGAGAAGACTCTTGAGAGTCCCTTGGACTGCAAGGAGATCCAACCAGTCCATCTGAAAGGAGATCAGTCCTGGGTGTTCATTGGAAGGACTGATGCTGAAGCTGAAACTCCAATATTTTGGCCACCTGATGCAAAGAGTTGACTCATTGGAAAAGACCCTGATGCTGGGAGGGATTGGGGGCAGGAGGAGAAGGGGACGACAGAGGATGAGATGGCTGGATGGCGTCACTGACTCGATGGACATGGGTTTGAGTAAACTCCGGGAATTGGTGATGGACAGGGAGGCCTGGCGTGCTGCGGTTCATGGGGTCGCAAAGAGTTGGACACAACTGAGTGACTGCACTGAACACCTGAAGAATGTATTTGTGTGTGTGTGTGTTACTCTGAGTTGTAAATAGAGTTACTGTGCTATAAAAAAAATGAGAATTATAAGCATGGCATATTTAATTTTGTATAAGAATATGAATTTTTGCACTAAAACTAATTAAGGTAAATGTTTTGCAAAATAAGATTTTAATGAAAATGTATTACAATTAAAATGTTGAAGTTGAAGAAAACTAGTTTCTTGTATAATATGGTCCTGGAAAGATTCAATCTGGAAAGCGTATGAATCTACAGAATAGTTTCTACTTATAGATTTTGGGTATGGTTTAAAAGCATGACATCTGATGTATTTCCCAATTTTTTAAAAAACTTAGCTATTCTATTTTTATATATTAAATTATATTTGATAATCTTTCTATCTTGAAAAGTTCTGATTATATTTTCAAATCCTAGGGTCTACACTATGATTATTTAGAATTAAAATAAGGATATCAATACCATGTGTGAAGTTTTATTTCCATATTAGTATAAATTTTAATAATCTATGATACCCAGAAGCCAGAGCACTATTGTAAACTTTATCATAGCACTTATGCCTTTATATCACAGATGTCTGTTTACTTGCCTGGGTCCTGTGGGGCTGTATTCCCTCTGAGGTCAGCAATCCTTGTGTTTTCTAAGTCAGGATGCTTTGCATCATGCCTGACATGAAACAGAGCTTCACTAACATTTGTTTGCTAGACTGAAGCCAGAATGGACTTCCCCATTTTATGACAAAGAGCTTGAAGCTGGGGGATAGAGTCACCTTTCTGGATTTCCATTCTAGATCTCTGGCCATCACTGTTTCAAGTTGTTTCATATTTCAACAGTATTATAGTGTAAGGGAAAACTCCTATCTTGGAAAAAAACCAAAAGCTTACTCCTCTCCACCAAATATCAAAAACTATCACAGAAAAATCAAAGGGCTTTGTCAGAATCTTTGCAGACATATAGACGGTGCATTTCCAAAAGCTTCTGCTTACATGTACTCTATGACTCCATCTCATTTACTCCATGACTACTCTTTCCTTCCCCATAGCAATAGAAAGGATTCATAGCAGGTATCATAAAGATCTGAGAGAAGGTTAGAGGTTGCAGAAAGGATGAGAAAAGATCCCATTAGTGAGACCTGCTTGATGGCCAGTTAATGGCTGTGTTCAAAGAACTGGTGTTATTGAAAATAGAACTGAAAAAACCAAAGTCTTGTTTCAAAGCTTTGTGGTGAGGGGTAAGAAAACTTCTATTCATTAGAGATGAACAGAGAGAACTATATACACCATGAAATCTAAAGTGGGACTCACATAGAGTCCAGGGGCTGGGGGGTGGGGTTGTGACTTCACACAAAAGTGAGACAACACTTGTCTTCCTTAGGAATAGGAACTAACAAACCTCCAGGTTCTTCCATTCTGGGCTCTCATTCTAAGCCAGCATTTGGACAATCCAAGCATGCAGGAAAAAATGATAAATTTTTTATAATTTCTGAGGTTTTAAAGTCCAACAAGAGCTCCAGGCAGTCCTCAGTAATATCCTTTGCTAATGTAGAAAGAGTTTCCTGGTAAATGGACCAGAACCAAGATGGGATAAGAAGTTCCACTTGACATGGGTTGCTCTGAAAAGACTTTGTGAGCTGTGTGGGTCAAAAGAAATGTATTTTCTCCTGTGCATAACTGACCAAAGCACTTTATTTTCTAGTATATTAATAGAAAGAAAGGATGATGGAGAAAACAGAAAGGGAATACTGTATTGATTTCAGAACCACCCAAGAACATTACTTTTTCAGATAATAATTTTAAAGATGCTTTATGTCTGTTGCATAGTATGGAGATTTTTTTAAAAAAGGGAGTAATGTCTCTTAATTTATAGGTGAGGTTACTTTTTTTTCTTCTAATATTTTACATGGTTTAAAATTTTTTTTTGGTACTGCAGGGGAAAACAGTTCTCCTTACTCCATTTAAAAGCCTATTTCTTTCCAAGGCTAGTTTCTCATGAAGAAAGCTTTCTTAAACTGGGAAAACAAGTAGAAGATGCTTCTCCACACTGGAGAGCTGGTGTAAAGTGTGGAGAACATTAGACTGTGGAGAAAGGCAAACTTGGGCTGAAAAACTCTTACTGACTCGTATGGATCTGGGGAAGATGCTCAAGATGCTCTGCTCCAGTGTCTCCTCTTTTTGAAAACTGTATAACTGCATAATTTGAAATCCAGTATAAATTTCATTGAGGAACCACTCAAGGGGAACTATTACTTTTTTGTACTTATTTATCTATTTGCTTTCCAACTTTATTGAGAAATTATTGACATGTAACATATGTATAAGTGGTGCTGGAAAAGACTCTTCAGAGTCCCTTGTACAGCAAGGATATCAAATCAGTTGGTCCTAAATGAAATCAATCCTGAATATTCATTGGAAGGCTTGATGCTGAAGCTGAAGCTCCAATACTTTAGCCACCTGATGTGAAGAACTGAGTCATTGGAAAGACCCTGATGCTGGCAAGATGGAGGGCAGGAGGAGAAGTAGGTGACAGGGAATGAGATGGTTGGATGGTATCACCGATGCAATGGACATGAATTTGAGCAAACTCTGGGACAAAGTGAAGGACAGGGAAGCCTGATGTGTTGCAGTCCATGGGGTCATAGGAAGTTGGACATGACATAGTGACTGAACAACAAATATGTATAAAATTATATCATGGGTATGGATATATTTTAAAAAAATTTGGGGAGGATAATTGCTTTACAATGTTGTGCTAGTTTCATCCATACAACAATGTGAATCAGCCATAGGTCTACATATGGCCTGTCCCTCCTGGACCTCCTCTCCCACCCCATCCCACCCCTCTAGGTTCACAAAGCACCCTGTTAAGCTCACCAGTCAGGGGAAACACTTCCTATGCCTTGATTTGTGTGACATTGACTTTACTTCTGCTCTAGAGGTGGGCCTTGAATAGCCAAAGCAAATGGATCTACTCCATCCCAACAATACAAACCAGAACTCACATAATGGAGACATCTCCTGTTGTTTTTGGGAAAAGATATATTTCCTCTTCCATGGCAGTTACCTGAAAGTCTCTCTCTTGCTTGTATATTAGATTGCTAGGGTTGCCATGATATGATACTACAGACCAGGTGGCTTAAGTAATTTATGTCCTCATAGTTCTGGAGGCTAGAAGTTCAAGATCAATATATCACCAGTTTGGTTTCTCCTGAGACCTCACTCCTTGGTTTGAAGATGGCTACCTTCTTGCTGTGTCCTCACATGGTCTTTCCTCTGTGCTCACTCACTCCTGGTATCTCTTGTGTGTCCAAATTTCCTCTTTTTTTTAAGGATAACATTCAGGTTGGATGAGGGCCCATCATAAACTGCTTTATCTTAGCCTAATTACCTCTTTAAAGGCCCTGTCTCTCTCTGAGATATGGGGGGTTAGGGCTTTGACATAGGAATTTTGGAGGGATATGGTTCACCCTGTAACACTTTGATCAGTTACTCAGTTGTGTCTGACTCTGCAACCCCTGGACTATTGACCGCAAAGCTTCTCTCTCCATGAAATTTTCCAGGCAGGAATACTGGAGCCAGTTGCCATTTCTTCATCTGGGGGATCTTCCTGACTCAGGGATTGAACCTGCTTCTTTTGTACCTCTTGCATTGGCAGGTGGGTTCTTTATCACTAGTGCCACTTAGGAAGTTGTAAAATCTGGAATCAGTTTATCCATTTCACTACTGTGAGGAAAGCTGACCTGAATATAAGATTCACCCCACAGCTGATATAGCAGAATGACTGAAGGAAACCAAATCTTTGAATTACATTATTGTAACTAACTGCTGGATTAAACCTTGGTGGAATCCCAAGACTTCCTCTGGAACTTTGAGCTTGGGAGACTAGTCTTTCTGAAACCAGAGACATTTTTGTGGGTGTTCTTTAATTTTTGGCACTTAAAGATCATCACTTAAAAGAGCAAATTGTCATTTAACTTGAAAAGGTCAACATTTAAGATAGAACTCTTCGTTCATGTTAAGCTTAACTTATAGTTGGAGTTGGAGTTTAGCTACACATTTGAGAAATGTCAAGGAATGCTCTTCTGCCCAAAATGTCACCCCCATGTATCTGCTTCAAGCCTGAAATTTCATCATTAGACTCCTTTCTTGGCCTAAAATAGAATTCCTCTTTTGCATTTTTCATTACAGTACTCTTGGCATCAGTTTATTAGGTCAAGAAAGCAAATTTTGTGGGCTTTTCAGATATCATAAGATAGATTTTAAGAAAATTTTGAGAATATGTTTTTAAACTTTAAAAATTTATTCTTGGTGATGCATGTATTCTGAGTGCATTTGTAGATATAGTGAATGACAAATGGAAGGTTAGAGAGGGACTGAGGAAAATGTCAGCCAGAAATAACAATATTAGGATAGAGTTCTTATATACAATGTTGCAAATGTAAACCATGCATAAAATATTAACCCAATGCCTTTCATGCATGCGTGCTAAGTTGCTTCAGTCATGTCCAACTCTGTGTCTCTGTGGCCTATAGCTTGCCAGGCTCCTCTGTCCATGGGGATTCTCCAGGCAAGAATACTGGAGTGGGTTGCCATGCCCTCCTCCAGGGGATCTTCCCCACCCAGGGACTGAACCCTGCATTCTCTTATGTCTCCTGCATTGGCAGGTGGGTTCTTTACTGCTGGTGTCACCTGGAAACTCAATGCCTTCAACCGAGTGTAAATAGAGGTATCAGGGGCTCAGCTGGAATATTACCGTAACACTGGAGTCAAATGAGGGCAAACTGACTGCTGAGCATCCCCAAACTTGGAAGGACAGGAAGGTCTCAGGGAGAGGATCCATGCTCAGGGACTCAACTAGCCCAAGCTCAGCCTTGGAACAGACTTTGAGTCAACATACGACTAGCCTAGTATCTTCCCCTTTGGTTCAGTACCCCGTGGACTCTTCTCTGGGTGCTGGGGAAAGGGAATAAATACCAGAAAACTATTTCCACTCACTACTCCATACAAGATATTGGCAAACAGGACAGTGGTGCTCTGTCCTTTCCCACTTCCACACAGACACGACGCAGCTTGGTACCGTGGTGTTGCCGCAGACAACCCCAGTGCCTGGTGGAAGCACTGAACATGCCTGAAAGAAGTAATGGCGCCTGGTGGATGGACCGGATTTGCATGCGCATGAGACATGGGCAGAAGGAAGAACCGTCTGTGAGTGGGATGCTCTGAGACTCCATGTAAGAAATTTTGTTTAGCTTTTTAGTAACACTTGGGTGTCTGCAAATGGGAGGGGTGGTCAGCATAATATGGCTAAATAATGGAATTTATGTGACCTCCTTTTAAACTGGAAGCCAGAAGGATTCTTTGAAAATAGGGTATGCACATAGGTATTTGTAGTTAACCTCATAGTTATCCATTCAGTCATTCATTAATCATTAATTCAATATTTACTAAATATCAAAAAATTGTGGTCAGAAAAAAAGAACTTGATATTTTCATAATGGAAGGCACTGAAAGTAAATCTCTATCAGATCCTCCTGACTGATGAAAACAGGATACAGACGTATCTTTTCCTTGGGGAATGGGTGGATTTATCTTTTCAGACAGTGACGTTTGGAAGGTTGTACAGAGTCATATCCGAGACTACAGATTCTGGAGTCAGATTACCTACTTTGAAGCAAGCTCTGTCTTCTACTTGTTGTGTGGCCACAGGTAAGTTACTCACCATCTCTGAGCCTTAGTATATTCATCTTTAGAATGGGGATAATGATACCATCAGACTTACAGAGGTATTAAGATTATTACAAGAAGTTAAATTAGATCATCTATAGCAACTATGTGCATGCACCGCCTAAAGTTCTTGAATTTCCTTGTTCCACGTCTGCAGGTCACCTTCCACTGGTCCCTGTCTACATGTCTTTGCCTGACGTTTTCTCTGAAGCTGTGGAAGCCCACAGCTCTGAGAATTCATACCCAAGGAGGATCTCACAAACAATGACTGAAGGGAATTAGTAAATAAATACCTCTGTCTGCTCCTTCACCCTTCAGGTAGGATAATTGCAAGGCGTGTGTTTTCTAATGCTTTTCTTGTGGGATTAAACTTTCATCTCCTGCAATGGTCATGCTCAGTTCTGTTCAACTGTGACTCCAGGGACTGTAGCCTGCCAGTCTCCTCTGTCCATGGGATTTCCTAGGCAAGAACATGGGACTGGATTGCCGTTTCCTTCTTCAGGGGAATCTTTTTGATCCAGGGATGGAACCCCATCTCCTATGTCTTCCTGCCTTGCAGTTGGATTCTTTACTACTGTGCCTCCTGTTAACTGGCTTGATAATGTCCACTTTATTGACTGCTTTCCCTTTCCTTCGCATAGCTCTACCCCCTTTCTGATTTTCCCTGTTCCTTGCAAATGAAACACGTGCAACTGATTCTATGTTTTAGAGTCTGCTTCTGGGAAACCCAAGTTAATAATAATTCATGTAAAGGATTTAGTACATGGCAAACACTCAAAAACAAAAGAAAGACAACAAAAGTTATTACTATTAGATAATCTCTATTTCTATTTTATCTTAAAAGTTCCCCCTGTTGAATATCATGAAACAATTCACTATTCTTTTAAACTCTTCATTTTTCTTTTCAAGCTCTTAATTTCATGGTCTACCTAACAAAAAGAAGAAAAGTAAAGAAAAAGAAAATTAAACTTGAGATAAAATGATAGCGACTGTGAAAGTTTACTCCTTAAGCCACAGTTTTTGTAACATAATTTTCTCCCCATGGAGCTCTTGATATTTTGGTGAGTAACCAATGGACTCCATCCTATTTATATTTCTGTATAAATTTAGCTGTTTACAGGATGTTTGCCTGATTAATGAACAGAGAAGGATGAATAACAGAAATATATCAATGATAATATGACAATGACACAAAAAGTACATTTGTGTTTTGACATAAGCATTAAAGGTCAGACTGTTCTAGGAATTCTAAATTTGTCTTAGAAAACACTTTAGTCTTTCACTAATAGAAAGGTGAACTTCAAAAAAAAATGACCTTAGGTCTTTGATTTGACTAAGAGTATTGATATGAATTCATATGAACAAAGCTTTTCCTTTGTCATTGACTAGTGTGAGTCTGCCTGCGATGCGGAAGACCTGGGTTCAATCCCTGGGTTAGGAAGATACCTTGGAGGAGAGCATGGCAACCCACTCCAGTATTCTTGCCTGGAGAATCCCCATGAACAGAGGAGTCTGGTGGGTTACAGTCCATGGGGTCACAAAAAGTTGGACAGGACTGAAGCGACTAAGCACAACACAGCATAGTTCTTTTCCAAATGGATAAGCACTGTAATTTGGGTCAATTTTACTTGTGTTTCCACAAAAAAAATTTAAAGAAACATGTATCATGCAGAAGTATTTGAAAAATAAGGTGTGTGTCTTATATTTAGCAGGCTGGCTAAGTCATGGACTCTGGGCATGCCTGGGATCAAATTCTGGTTCCATGGCTAACAAAATATTTGATCTTGGTCAAGTTGTTCAACATCTCTAGTAAGACTCATTTTCCATAGCTATAAAGAGTTAGTAAAATAATGCCAATCTCATGAGGTTGCTTTTTTCTTTTCTTTTTTTTTCAGTTTTCATATAGATTGCCTTGTGGTGTAAATAAATGGGAAGAAAAGTGAAAGTGAAAGTCTCTCAGTTATGTCCGACTCTTTTCGACCCCATGGAGCATACAGTCCATGGAGTTCTTCAGGTCAGAATACTGGAGTGGGTAGCTGTTCCCTTCTCCAGCAGATCTTCCCAACCCAGGGATGGAACCCAGGTCTTCCGCATTGTAGGCAGATTCTTTACTAACTGAGCCACAAGGGAAGCCCCTAAGAAACTGGCAAGAAAGAAGAACATAAATCAATGTGTAGGTCCTATGAGAGTAATTTGAAGAACCTACTTTACTTTTATTTTATTTTTTGATTGGAGGATACTTGCTTTACAATGTTGTGTTGGTTTCTGCCATACAACAATGCCAATCAATTATAACTACGTATATATCCCCTCCCTGTTGAGCCTCCCTTCCCCCTCATGCAATATTTCTTAAAGGAATTAATTGTCTCCTACAACTTCTCCTTTGCAATGGAGAAAAAAACAATGTTGTGAAAAGATTACAAATCTAAAATTTTATGTATGTGTGCTATGATCTGAATATTTATGCCCCATCCCAAATAATAAAAAAACAAACCTCATATGTTGAAAACCTAATGCCCAAGATGATGGTATTAGGAGCTGGGGCCTTTGGGAAGTGATTAGGTCGTGAGGTTACAGCCCTCATGAATGGAATCAGTGCTCTTATAAGAGAGCCCCAGAAACCTGGTTTGTCCCTTCCACCATGTGAAGAAACAGCTAGAAGTATTAACCCAGAAGATAGCCCTTTGCTGGCCATGCTGTTACCCTGATCTCAGAATTCCAGCCTCCAGAACTTTGAGCAATTAATTTTTGTGGTTTATAAGCTACCCAATCTGTGGTATTTTTTTATAGCAGCCTATTGGACCAAGGTGTTATGAAACCATTTGGTATCCCCAAATTTGAGCTTCCCAGGTGGCTCAGTGGTAAAGAATCTGCCTGTTAACACAGGAGCCGCAGGAGATGTGGGTTCAATCTCTTGGTTGGAAAGATCTTGTGGAGTAGGAAATAGCAATCCACTCCAGTATTCTTGCTTGGAAAATCCCATGGACAGAGGAGCCTGGCAGTATATAGTCCATGGGGTGGCAGAGTTGGACACCACTGAGCATGTGTGTGTATGTTCCCAAATTTAAGTCCTCATATTTTTGTTAAAATAATGCTTCAAGGTTTACAACATTATATTTCCTCATAGAAGAGAAGCCACATTTAAAATCTAGATCCTCCAATTAGATACTTCTATTACACATTTTTTGCTGTTACAGTGTCTTAGGCGCTCACATTCATTTCATAAGAAACTTATATATGTCATAGCTATTTGTTAGTCCTATTGAAAGTCAGAAAGCCAAATGAATATCACTACCAAGGATACAGGTATACATTAGCAGTCTACCTTTAATTTTATACTGAAATATTTTCCTCAAGATGTCTCTCCAAATCCATGCTTCTCAAAAAAAGTAACATGGAGGTTTTGATCTTCCTTTCTTCCTCTTTTCCTCCCTCCCTCCCTTTCTTCCTGCTTCCCTGCCTCCCTACATTTCCCAATTGTCTCATTTATACTAGAGAACCAGAAAAACTTCAGAGAAACATTATCCAAGTATGTGCATTGGGAAATATGTATTCAACGTCTTTCATGGGTCACGGAAACTGTGCTATTTTAGGAGTGCTCCAGCTAAACAGGAGATCATTTGCTAAGGGACATCAAAGACACCCAAAGTTATTTAGACTATTAAATAGAAGAGAGTAATTATGCAAAAATTTACATCTCTCACACTGAGGAGGGGAAATCTAATTATAGAAGGTGGTTTAAAGATAGACACACTTACTATCTAATTTATCCTCTACAGAAAGATCAAAGATGGATTATTATTTTGGGACTGATTTGGTTTTGAAAGAATGACAAATTAGAAGAAGAACTGAATTTCTTTCAAAATATATGGAAAACCTGGTGACCTGTACCCTGGATTTTTCCAAGAACTTTGGAAAAAACAAGTATTTCTGAGTGTCTCTGTCAGGTATGGAGTTTGATTCTAAATACTATTAATAGCCTCAGATATGCAGATGACACCACCCTTATGGCAGAAAGCAAAGAGGAACTAAAGAGCCTCTTGATGAAAGTGAAAGAGGAGAGTGAAAAAGTTGGCTTAAATCTCAACATTCGGAAAACTAAGATCATGGCATCTGGTCCCATCACTTCATGGCAAATAGATGGAGAAATGATGGAAACAGTGACAGACTTTATTTTTCTGGGCTCCAAAATCACTGCAGATGGTGACTGCAGCCGTAAAGTTAAAAGATGCTTGCTCCTTGGAAGAAAAGCTATGACCAACCTAGACAGCATATCAAGAAGCAGAGATATTACTTTGCCAATGAAGGTCCGTCTAGTCAATGCTATGGTTTTTCCAGTAGTCATGTATGGATGTGAGACTTGGACTATAAAGACAGCTGAGTGTCGAAGAATTGATGCTTTTGAACTGTGGTGTTGGAGAAGACTTTTGAGAATCCCTTGGCCTGCAAGGAGATCAAACCCGTCAGACCTAAAGAAAATCAATCCTGAATATTCATCAGAAGGACTGATGCTGAAGCTGAAACTCCAGTACTTTGGCCACCTGATTGAAGGACTGAGTCATTAGAAAAGACCCTGATGCTGGGAAGGATGGGGGCAGGAGGAGAAGGGGACGACAGAGGATGAGATGGTTGGATGACAACACTGACTCAATGGACGTGAGTTTGAGCAAGCTCTGGGAGTTGGTGATGGACAGGGAAGCCTGGCATGCTGCCATCCATGGGGTTCCAAAGAGTCAGACATGACTGAGTGACTGAACTGAATATTTCTGAGAAATTGTGGAAAGGGGTTGACATTCTTCCAGAAGACAACAAAGGGAAAATGGTGAGCCTATGTTTAAGAATTATTTTAAAACATTAATATTGAATGATGTAGTATCAACTCCTGAAAGTTATTCAAAGAATATATCAAATAATAAAGAAGCCATCATCTACAGAGACATAGATGATTGGGAATTAAAAAAACATAAATTTGTCATTAATAAATCTTTCCAATGTTATTTATGCAGCACTTAGGACTTCCCAGGTGGCCCTAGTAGTAAAGAATCCACCTGCCAACACAGGAGATGCAAGACATACTGATCTGATCCCTGGGTTGAGAAGATCCCTTGGAGAAGGAAATGGCAACCCACTCCACTATTCTTGCCTGGAAAATTCCATGGACAGAGAAACCTGGTGGGCTACAGTCCATGGGGTTGCAAAGAGTTGAACATAACTGAGCACACACAGTAGCAGCGATGGGTCATGCAGGCAACAATAAATCATAGAATGCAATTTGCCTCAATTTCCCCATGGCTGGAACTCATAACTCATAGTTATGAGATTCTGAAATATTGACTGTACTTGTAAAGTAGCAGCATGGCAGATTTTCATGATGAATGCTTACTTGTTGGTTATGTGCAGTATTTTTTCCTCCATATTTGGAACATGAACTCCTAAAATTTGATGCAGTCAGACCAGCTATATCAGAATCTCTGTGGTGTGTGGAGTCAGATATCTCTATTCCATAAGCTTCCCACATGGTTCCAGTGCCCAGCAAGCATTGAGATGGAAAATACTGATGTTTTATGCCCCACAAAGAGGACAGGAGTAAAGACTTTGTCAACCAGCTGAGTGTTTCCTCCTTGTCCCACTCATCTTCCTGCCTTTCCACCTTTCTACTGTGGTATTCTCCTGCCTAGGTCACCTATCTCTTTTTAAGGTGTCAGTATCCCATTTATCTTCTAAGCCGTAGCTCTGTTTCTATTCCTTGTCCAGGGCTTACTGCCCCCATCCTTATAGGTAGCCTTCTTCCACCTCTGGACATCTACAGCCCCACTATTCAAAATGTGGTCCATGAATGAGTAACATGGAGCATCACATGAGAGCTTGTCAGCCTTCAGCAGAGACCCACTGACAGTGCAACCGCACTTTAACAAGACACTTTGGGGACCAATGTGCACATTAAAATCTGAGAAGTTCTGGCGCACAGTAGTTACACTGCTTTGCACTTTCTTCTGGGTTCTCTCATATGGGTCATACACTGATTGGTCTGCTGGTCTCATCAAATAGAGCGTAGGTCCCTGGTGGCTCAGATGGTAAAGCGTCTGCCTGCAATTCGGGAGACCCAGGTTCGATCCCTAGGTCAGGAAGATCCTCTGGAGAAGGAAATGGCAACCCACTCCAGTACTCTTGCCTGGAAAATCCCATGGATGGAGGATCCTGGTAGGCTACAAGTCTATGGGGTCACAAAGAGTCAGACACGACTGAATGACTTCATTTTCTTTCTTTCCTTGAAGGAAAGGACCACCTCTTCATAGTGTGTTGCACTTTTTACATTTTGTACATGAGCATGCAATGACTAATACTAATAACATTTATTGAATGCAGATTATGTGCCAATTACTTTATAGAAATCATTTCTGTAGTTCCCCCAGCAATTCTGAGATGTAGGATTGCATATTCATTCTAGATGAGAAAACTGAGGTTCAGAGTATTTAACTGAGTCACAGCAGGTCACACAGACGCCAAGTGGCAGAGTTGTAGTCTAAAGCCGTAACTCCTAATCACCATGTGGACTACAATATGCACTCAAAAACTGTTGTTTAATTGTTCAAAATTTAGCAAAAGATGACGTTAATTTTAGAGCCTGTGGCTTTTACTTATAAAGTGGAGCTAATACACAGAGGTTCAGTGCCCCACTTAGAATATTTGTCAGGTTTATGAAATTGTTATGGCAATAGCTCTTTTCTCATGTTTTTTTAGCCTTCATAGTAGCATATTGGCTCAGCTGGTAAAGAATCTGCCTGCCAGTGCAGGAGATGCAGGAGATGTGGGATTGAACCCTGGGCCAGGACAATCCCCTGGAGAAGGAAATGGCAACTTGCTCCAGTATTCTTTCCTGGAAAATTCCATGGGCAGAGGACTCTGGGGAGCTAAAGTCCATGGGGTCACAAAGAGTTGGACATGACTGAGCGCACACACATGCACTCTCTCTCTCTCACACACACACACACAGTAGCATATTATCATAATCTTCATATGGTTTCTTTTCAGTTTGAATAGTTCCTAGAGTTAATCTCCTTTGTGCTATTTAGAGTGACGAGATCTGACTATACCTGACTTCTATTATTGTTCATCTTTCAGTTGACTTTGGCTAAGAAAGAGCTAGTCTGATTTTAGTACAGGAGCTGGGAGTAAAGGTGGGGTTCATCTGTATTCTTCTTTCTGTCATCTTTTTACTGGGGCCACAGCAGCAGTGGTAAGAGCTTGGACTTTGGTAGCAGACAGGCTTGGGTTTGAATCTTTGCTCTGCACTAGGGTAAGTTATTGCATTTACATACCTCAGTTCCTCCATTTATAAAATGTCATAAATAATACCTAATTCATAGGGTTGTGAAAATAATAATAATTAAAAAAAACTATTCAAATTTCCAAAGACACAAAACCATTTAGTAACAGTGAGCTCCCATTATGAGTACAAGCCTGCTGCCTTGTTTTTATTTTTTATTTTTGTTCAAAGATTTTTTTTTAACTTTCTTGTAAGTGAAAGTGCATGTAAAGTGCAGGTCATGGTAAAGTGCAGGTCACCAAGCTGTCAACCACCTGGAAGGCAATCCTTAATTCCTAGTATATTGTATAGGGTAATGTGCTTAGTAGGTGGGTTTGGAATCTTGATTGGATGTTTTATGGTCAAGATTGGAGGTAATAGTTAGTAAAAACATATTTACCACTTTATTATCTCTCTAATTATAAGTTAGTGTCGAGAAAGGTTTGACAAATTGTGGAGGCAGGGCTCCATGTGAAGTTCCAGGCAGCCAGGGGTCAATTTGTCTGGTTTCCTCTTAGATGACTAGCCCCTACACGGTACAGCATCAGCAGGGGATGGATAGATATCTGTTGATTGACTGTTTTTTCAGCCAATGAGCAGGACATGACTGCTAGCCTAAAATTAAGTGAACAAGCACTGTGGTATCAGCATCAGCTGAAAACCACATTTGGAAGTTAATACTCTTGAAATCCCACCTTTTTCCTAGGAGTGATTGGAGTCCATCTCTGAGTTTTAGTAGCAAGGGCACTTGACATCTACAATGTCTAGCTGGATCCCTCATCTGTCCTGAAAAGCTAATAATGCTTAGCTTACCTGAAAGGGATATTGTATAGGATTGCTAATTAATGTCAGTAATGAGCTGTAGAGCCACCAAGGAGTGTGAAATTAATGTTAATTGTTAACAATAGTTTCATTCAGATTTCTGACTCTCAGTGCTTAGGCATCCAATGTCCTCAGAGTTTCAATTCTAGAATTTTTCCAGGTTAATCAAGTTAGGGCTTTAAGGAAATTGAACCTATCTCTGAGATTCCCCCATCACATACTGTATATGGTTTGGTAACCTAAAAACCTGTCTTTGCATTCAGTTCTTCCATCATACCATCGTGGGCAACATTCAGCCTCATGGAGCTTCAGTTTCCTTATCTGTAAGATAAGAGAAATGGACAAGATCTTTTAGTGGCTTGTAGTTTTGAAGTCCAAGACCAAGTCAGCTTAGCTTTCCTCTGGGCTTCTCTAGTTCAGGAAAGTTTAAAATTCTTATCCATAGGAAAGAAGAAACTACCATGCCGTGTTTTCAGAATCTAATATTGTGGTCAGAAAAGATGACTGGAATGATTTCAAAATGAGATGGATGAAGCTGGAGCCCATTATACAGAGTGAAGTAAGCCAGAAAGATAAAGAACATTACAGCATACTGACACATGTATATGGAATTTAGAAAGGTGATAACGATAACCCTATATGCAGAACAGAAAAAGAGACACAGAAATACAGAACAGACTTTTGAACTTTGTGGGAGAATGTGAGGGTGGGATATTTCAAAAGAACAGCATGTATGCTATCTATGGTGAAACAGATCACCAGCCCAGGTGGGATGCACGAGACAAGTGCTCCGGCCTGGTGCACTGGGAAGACCCAGAGGAATCGGGTGGAGAGGGAGGTGGGAGGGGGGATCGGGATTGGGAATACATGTAAATCCATGGCTGATTCATATCAATGTATGACAAAACCCACTGGAAAAAATAAAAAAAAAATTAAAAAAAAAAAAAAAAAGAATCTAATATTGTGCCCTGTAGCTATTAACTAGCCAACATATAAAAGTATGCATTGGTTTATTAGGCCTGGTAATTACTGCCACCTGAGTTTCATTTTCTGTGCAATTCTAATATTCCTTAGCTGTTTTGGTTAATGACATAGTAATATGGCTCATTGGTGTTCCCAATGAACAACAACAAACAAAACCGTTTTTCACATCCTGAGAGGGTGTGGAAAGAATAATAAGAAAATATAAGATGCCTATAGTGATCTGAGCATACGCACAAGCCTTGTATCAGTGGAATGCTTGTTTAATCCATGTGGCACTACTATTTTGTTTGGTACTAGGTACTATTCATGGGGCTTCCCTAGTAGGTTAGATGGTAAAGAGTCCGCCTGCAATGCAGGAGATCTGGGCTCAATCCCTGGGTTGGGAAAGATCCCCTGGAGAAAGGGAGTGGCCATCCACTTCAGTATTCTTGCCTAGAGAATTCCATGGACAGAAGAGCCTGGCAGGCTACAATCCCTGGGGTTGCAAAGAGTTGGACACAACTGAGCAACTCACTTTCACTTTTTTCACTGTTCATGGGCTTCCCAGCTGGTGCTAGTGGTAAAGAACCTGCCTGCCAATGTAGGAGACTTAAGAGATGCAGATTCAATCCCTGGGTTGCGAAGATCCCCTGGAGGAGGGCATGGCAACCCACTCCAGTGTTCTTGCCTGGAGAATTTCATGGACAGAGTCACAAAGAGCCCAACATGACTCAGGTGACTTAACCCACATGCACCGTTCATAATTAATACATTTCAGAGAGGAAATTCTCAAATATTATTGCTCATCTAAATGCCAGTCCATTTTGTGCCAGATTGAGTGGAAAAAATGTGGGTTTTGTTTCATTTAAGTTCAGTTCAGTTGCTCAGTTGTGTTCGACTCTTTGTGACCCCATGGTCTGTAGCACTTCAGGCTTCCCTGTCCATCACCACCTCCTGGAACTTGCTCAAACTCATGTCCATCGAGTCAGTGATGCCATCCAACCATCTCATCATCTGTCGTCCCCTTCTCCTCCTACCTTCAATCTTTCCCAGAATCAGGGTCTTTTCCAATGAGTCAGTTCTTCATATTAGGTGGCCAAAGTATTGCAGCTTCAGCTTCAGCATAGTCCTTCCAATGCATATTCAGGACCGATTTCCTTTGTTTAATTTACTATGTGTTTACTCCTTTGGGGAAGAAGTAGGCATACACTAAGAATTATGGAGGTGAAGAGATACCCCACGTCCAAGGTAAGAGAAACCCAAGTAAGACGGTAGGTGTTGCGAGAGGGAATCAGAGGGCAGACACCAAAGCCATAATCACAGAAAACTAGCCAATCTGATCACAGGATCACAGTCTTGTCTAACTCAATGAAACTAAGACATGCTGTGTGGGGCCACCCAAGATGGTCGGGTCATGGTGGAAAGGTCTGACAGAACATAGTCCACTGGAGAAGGGAATGGCAAACCACTTCAGTATTCTTGCCTTGAGAACCCCATGAACAGTATGAGAAGGCAAAATGATAGGATACTGAAAGAGGAACTCCCCAGGTCAGTAGGTGCCCAATATGCTACTGGAGATCAGTGGAGAAATAACTCCAGAAAGAATGAAAGGATGGAGCCAAAGCAAAAATGATACCCAGTTGTGGATGGGACTGGTGATAGAAGCAAGTTCCGATGCTGTAAAGAGCAATATTGCATAGGAACCTGGAATGATAGGTCCATGAATCAAGGCAAATTGGAAGTGGTCAAACAGGAGATGGCAAGAGTGAATGTCAACATTCTAGGAATCAGCGGACTAAAATGGACTGGATGGGTGAATTTAACTCAGATGACCATTATATGTACTACTGTGGGCAGGAATCCCTAGGAAGAAATGGAGTAGCCATCATAGTCAACAAAAGAGTACAAAATGCAGTACTTGGATGCAATCTCAAAAATGACAGAATGATCTCTGTTCATTTCCAAGGCAAACCATTAAGTATCACGATAATCCAAGCCTATGTCCCAACTAGTAACGCTGAAGAAGCTGAAGCTGAACAGTTCTATGAAGACCTACAAGACCTCTTAGAACTAACACCCCAAAAAGACGTCCTTTTCATTATAGGGGACTGGAATGCAAAAGTAGGAAGTCAAGAAACACCTGGAGTAACAGGCAAATTTGGCCTTGGAGTATGGAATGAAGCAGGGCAAAGGCTAATAGAGTTTTGCCAAGAGAACGCACTGATCATGGCAAACACCCTCTTCCAACAACACAAGAGAAGACTCTACACATGGACATCACCAGATGGTTGACACTGAAATCATATTGATTATATTCTTTGCAGTGAAAGATCGAGAAGCTCTATACAGTCAGCAAAAACAAGACTGGGAGCTGACTGTGACTCAGATCATGAACTCCTTATTGCCAAATTCAGACTTAAACTGAAGAAAGTAGGGAAACAACTAGACCATTCAGGTATGACCTAAATCAAATCCCTTATGACTATACAACGGAAGTGAGAAATAGATTTAAGGGACTAGATCTGATAGAGTGCCTGATGAACTATGGATGGAGGTTGGTGATGTTGCACAGGAGACAGGGATCACTACCATCCCCACGGAAAAGAAATACAAAAAGGCAAAATGGTTGTCTGAGGAGGCCTTACAAATAGCTGTGAAATGAAGAGAAGTAAAAAGCAAAGGAGAAAAGGAAAGATATTCCCATTTGAATGCAGAGTTCCACGGAATAGCCAGGAGAGACAAGAAAGTCTTCCTCAGTGATCACTGCAAAGAAATAGAGGAAAACAACAGAATTGGAAAGACTAGAGATCTCTCCAAGAAAATTAGAGATACCAAGGGAATATTTCATGCAAAGATGGGCTCGATAAAGGAGAGAAGTGCTATGGACCTAACAGAAGCAGAAGATATTAAGAAGAGGTGGCAAGAATACACAGAAGAACTGTACAAAGAAGATCTTCATGACCCAGATAATCACAATGGTGTGATCACTCACCTAGAGCCAGACATCCTGGAATGTGAGGTCAAGTGGGCCTTAGGAATCATCACTACGAACAAAGCTAGTGGATGTGATGGAATTCCAGTAGAACTATTTCAAATCCTGAATGATGATGCTGTGAAAGTGCTGCACTCAGTATACCAGCAAATTTGGAAAACTCAGCAGTGGCCACAGGACTGGAAAAGGTCAGTTTTCATTCCAATTCCTAAGAAAGGCAGTCCCAAAGAATGCTCAAACTACCGCACAATTGCACTCATCTCACACGATAGTAAAGTAATGTTCAAAATTCTCCAAGCCAGGCTTCAGCAATATGTGAACTGTGAACTTCCAGATGTTCAAGCTGGTTTTAGAAAAGACAGAGGAACCAGAGATCAAATTGCCAATATCCGCTGGATCATCAAAAAAACAAGAGAGTTCCAGAAAAACATCTATTTCTGCTTTATTGACTACGCCAAAGCCTTCGACTGTGTGATCACAATAAACTGAGGAAAATTCTGAAAGAGGTGGAAATACCAGACCACCTGACCTGCCCCTTGAGAAACCAATATGCAGGTCAGGAAACAACAGTTAGAACTGGACATGGAACAACAGACTGGTTCCAAATAGGAAAAGGAGTACGTCAAGGCTGTATATTGTCACCCTGCTTATTTAACTTCTGTGCAGAGTACATCATGAGAAATGCTGGGCTGGAGGAAGCACAAGCTGGAATCAAGATTGCCAGGAGAAATATCAATAACCTCAGATATGCAGATGACACCACCCTTATGGCAGAAAGTGAAGAAGAACTAAAGAGCCTCTTGATGAAAGTGAAAGAGGAGAGTGAAAAAGTTGGCTTAAAGCTCAACATTCAGAAAACTAAGATCATGGCATCTGGTCCCATCACCTCATGGAAAATACATGGGGAGACAGTGGAAACAATGTCAGAGTTTATTTTTGGGGGCTCCAAAATCACTGCAGATGGTGACTGCAGCCATGAAATTAAAAGACACTTACTCCTTGGAAGGAAAGTTATGACCAACCTAGATAGCATATTAAAAAGCAGAGACATTACTTTGCCAACAAAGGTCTGTCTGGTCAAGGCTATGGTTTTTCCAGTGGTCATGTATGGATGTGAGAGTTGGACTGTGAAGAAAGCTGAGCGCCAAAAAATTGATGCTTTTGAACTATGGTGTTGGAGAAGACTCTTGAGAGTCCCTTGGACAGCAAGGAGATCCAACTGGTCCATCCTAAAGGAGATCAGCCCTGGGTGTTCATTGGAAGGAAACTCCAGTACTTTGGCCACCTCATGAGAAGAGTCGACTCATTGGAAAAGACCCTGATGCTGGGAGGGATTGGGGGCACGAAGAGAAGGGGCCGACAGAGGATGAGATGGCTGGATGGCATCACTGACTCGATGGGCATGAGTTTGAGTAAACTCTGGGAGTTTGTGATGGACAGGGAGGCCTGGCATGCTGCGATTCATGGGGTCGCAAAGAGTTGGACACAACTGAGTGACTGAACTGTACTGAAATATTTTCCATTTGTTTCTAAGAACTCCAACATGTGGTACAACATTTCAGGTCTCAAGGAAAATTTTCCACTTGAAAAATATATCCTTTGCCTCCAAATTCCACTTATCAATTCAATTGAGATCAATAATTGTGATAAAAATTTTAGTACTTTCTTCCTAAAACTGATCCCATTTAACAGAAAGGCAGGCTGGATTTTAGTAACGCAAAACATAATCTTAAATTCTGAAAAATGTTATGAAGAAATGTGATAAGCCTTTTAACTTATTTAAGATTTATCCCTACCTACTTTTAAATGGATCTCAGATGACCAAGGTACTGAGAAAGTTGAGCTGCTGTTGAAATTCATTGTTATTGCTGTGCTGGAGATGATTTGGTTAATTGAAGCTTAATGGGCTAAGACTGTCATTATTTGGTAAGGATTTTTAAGTTCTTTTATTGCTGCTTCATTTTTGCATTTCATCAACACTGATGGTTTGGAAAATGAATTCAAGAGGTTTTGAGACCTGCAGTTTTGAGAAAGCGGATTCCAAAGAGTTAGCATTTAATTTGTATACAATGAAGTATGTACTTGGGTGAATATGGCCATATAGGATATTTAAATTAAAAACATTCAGCAAATATTTCTTAGAATGTTGATTCCCTCCCTCCCCCCACCCCCGATCTTTGGTCCCTGTCTAGCCATCTAAGTGGTTAGGATAGTAGAGAATGATAGAAAAAATTTTGTATTCCATTAATTTAAATGTATCCTTCCCTGCCGCCCCACTTTTTAACATCGTTTGAATATAGGATGTATTTACAGTGTCTTACAATTGCTGTCAGTCAAAAGATAGAGTTTTCACTACTTGCATTTAAGTAAAGTTGGTTATAATGCTTAATAGGGTGAAAAAATTATGGTAGTCCCTGGAAGCTGCCATCAACAAACCATACAGAGATCATTTGACAGAGGACCTGAGTTTTATTTGTCTGAAAACTTTCTGTTGACAACTTGGTAACATGAAGAAAGTGCCAATGACAAAGCTTTCAGAAAAGACATCAGAGGATTAGCAGAAAATCCAGATATAGTAGTGAACTCTTAGTGTCATATCACCAAAACTTGATATTGAAAATTTATTCAAAGGATTGAAGTCTGAGTGAGAATGCCTTTTAGAAATATCATAAGCAAGTTACCCTGCTTACATTTTATTCCACTTACATACATACCTGTGCATAGAATGACATACAATAAATACTTATACCTGCAAGTACAAAGTAAATATCCTAAGCAATGAGAAACCACTGGTCAGATGTTAATTAGACAGTTTTAATAGTTTTTCTTTCTTTAAATTTTGTGTGCTGGGCTTAGTCTCTAAGTCATGTCCAATTTTTTTCGACCCCATGGACTGCAGCCTGCCAAGTTCCTCTGTCCATGGGGATTCTCCAGGCAGGAATACTGGAGAGGGTTGCCATGCCTTCCTCCAGGGGATCTTCCCAACCCAGGAATGGAACTCAGGACTCCCACATTGCAATTGGATTCTTTACCATCTGAGCCACCAGGGAAGCCCCTTTTAAAGTATGCAAAATAATAATATATATTGTAATATTTTAAACAAAATATGCAAAGGTAGGAAGTCAAGAAACACCTGGAGTAACAGGCAAATTTGGCCTTGGAGTACAGAATGAAGAAGGGCAAAGGTTAATAGAGTTCTGCCAAGAGAACGCACTGATCATGGCAAACACCCTCTTCCAACAACACAAGAGAAGACTCTACACATGGACATCACCAGATGGTTGACACTGAAATCATATTGATTATATTCTTTGCAGTGAAAGATCGAGAAGCTCTATACAGTCAGCAAAAACAAGACTGGGAGCTGACTGTGACTCAGATCATGAACTCCTTATTGCCAAATTTAGACTGAAATTGAAGAAAGTGGAGAAAACCACTAGACCATTCAGGTATGACCTAAATCAAATCCCTTACGACTATACAATTGAAGTGAGAAATAGATTTAAAGGACTAGATCTGATAGACAGAGGGCCTGATGAACTATGAACAGAGGTTTGTGACATTGTACAGGAGACAGGAATCAAGACCATCCCCAAGAAAAAGAAATGCAAAAAAGGAAAATGGCTATCTGAGGAGGTCTTACAAATAGCTGTGAAAAGAAGGGAAGCTAAAAGCAAAGGAGAAAAGGAAAGGTATGCCCATTTGAACGCAGAGTTCCAAAGAATAACAAGGAGAGATAAGAAAGCCTTCCTCAGTGATCAGTGCAAAGAAATGGAGGAAAACAGCAGAATTGGAAAGACTAGAGATCTCTCCAAGAAAATTAGAGATACCAAGGGAATATTTCATGCAAAGATGGGCTCGATAAAGGAGAGAAGTGCTATGGACCTAACAGAAGCAGAAGATATTAAGAAGAGGTGGCAAGAATACACAGAAGAACTGTACAAAGAAGATCTTCATGACCCAGATAATCACAATGGTGTGATCACTCACCTAGAGCCAGACATCCTGGAATGTGAGGTCAAGTGGGCCTTAGGAATCATCACTACAAACAAAGCTAGTGGATGTGATGGAATTCCAGTAGAACTATTTCAAATCCTGAATGATGATGCTGTGAAAGTGTTGCCCTCAATATGCCAGCAAATTTGGAAAACTCATCAGTGGCCACAGGACTGGAAAAGGTCAGTATTCATTCCAATTCCAAAGAAAGGCAGTCCCAAAGAATGCTCAAACTACCGCACAATTGCCCTCATCTCAGACGCTAGCAAAGTAATGTTCAAAATTCTCCAAGCCAGGCTTCAGCAATATGTGAACTGTGAACTTCCAGATGTTCAAGCTGGTTTTAGAAAAGACAGAGAAACCAGAGATCAAATTGCCAATATCCGCTGGATCATCGAAAAAACAAGAGAGTTCCAGAGAAACATCTATTTCTGCTTTATTGACTATGCCAAAGTCTTTGACTGTGTGGATCACAATAAACTGTGGAAAATTCTGAAAGAGATGGGAGTACCAGACCACCTGACCTGCCTCTTGAGAAATCTGTATACAGGTCAGGAAGCAACAGTTAGAACTGGACATGAAACAACAGACTGGTTCCAAATAGGAAAAGGAGTACGTCAAGGCTGTATATTGTCACCCTGCTTATTTAACTTCTGTGCAGAGTACATCATGAGAAACGCTGGGCTGGAGGAAGCACAAGCTGGAATCAAGATTGCCAGGAGAAATATCAATAACCTCAGATATGCAGATGACACCACCCTTATGGCAGAAAGTGAAGAGGAACTAAAGAGCCTCTTGATGAAAGTGAAAGAGGAGAGTGAAAAAGTTGGCTTAAAGCTCCAAATTCAGAAAACTAAGATCGTGGCATCTGGTCCCATCACTTCATGGGAAATAGATGGGGAAACAGGGGAAACAGTGACTGATTTTATTTTTCTGGGCTCCAAAATCATTGCAAAATGTGATTGCAGTCATGAAATTCAAAGACACTTATTCCTTGGATGGAAAGTTATGACCAACCTAGATAGCATATTAAAAAGCAGAGACATTGCTTTACGAACAAAAGTCTGTCTAATCAAGGCTATAGTTTTCCCAGCAGTCATGTATGGATGTGAGAGTTGGACTGTGAAGAAAGCTGAGCGCCGAAGAATTGATGCTTTTGAACTATGGTGTTGGAGAAGACTCTTGAGAGTCCCTTGGACTGCAAGGAGATCCAACCAGTCCAACCTAAAGGAGATCAGCCCTGGGTGTTCATTGGAAGGAATGATTGAATCTGAAACTCCAATACTTTGGCCACTTGATGCAAAGAGCTGACCCATTTGAAAAGACCCTGATGCTGGGAGGGACTGGGGGCAGGAGGAGAAGGGGACAACAGAGGTTGAGATGGTTGGATGACACCACTGACTCAATGGACATGGGTTTGGGTGGACTCCGGGAGTTGGTGATGGATAGGGAGGCCTGTCGTGGGGTGGTTTATGGGGTTGCAAAAAGTCGGACACGACTGAGTGACTGAACTGAACTGATAGTACTTTTATATTGATTTATTCTCTATAATCAAATTTATTCAAGCCACCAGTGATGAAAGATTAGTCCTGTACCCCTAAAGAGTCAAAAATACCTTGTTGTTTAGTTACTTAGTTATGTCTGACTCTTTTGCAACCCCATAGACTGTTGCCCTCCAGTCTCTTCCTTCCATGGGATTTTCCAGGCAAGAGTACTGGAGTGGGGTGCCATTGCCTTCTCCACCTGTTCCTCTAGGAAATATACATCCTGTAAATTAGAACAAGTCAAAGAGAGAAGCCATGTGGAACTCTAAGAAGGAATGGACACAACTTTGGCTTGTTTTAAACTCAGGATTTCAGTATTCAAGTTTAATATAAATTAAATATGTTAATTTACATGTAAATATAAATTATAAAAATTGTATTTATGAAAATTTATATGTAAATATGATATAATATATTTAATATAAGCATAAATTTTGACAGATACTAAGATCTATGCTAGGATGCTAAGAATAACTTTTCCAAAGTAAAATTTTAAATAAAAAAGCTATTTAAAATTCTCTCACAATCAATATTATCACAACAAAATAAGCCACCTTAACAGCACCAATGACTAAAGTGGCCAATGGCTACTTATTTCCAGCAGCATTCTGCACATTACATTTCTAGGCTATAAAAGGAATGGGACAGTCCCTGAAAGAGGTTATAATGGGATCTGGCCTCTTCTCACAGCCACCTGTTGCATTATATTCAAGCCTAGCATTCAGCACATAAGGCTTTAAAATACATATTAGACTTCAGGGACTGGAGGCAGATGTGAGGCTAAGGATGAAAATGTATACTATGATTCCACAGTAAGAAAACAACATTGGGAAAACAAATCTTTCTCTCTCCCTACCTCCACTTTTTCATTCAAAAAATATTTATTTGAGTAGCTATAGTTTGCCAGGGAGATTCCTGGATATTGGGGATATGTCAGTGAATAAAATAAAAATTTTCTCTCATGGAGCTTATATGGTATTGGAGGGGGAGGTAATAAACAGTTATTATAGTATGTAATGGTGCTTTTGAACTGTGGTGTTGGAGAAGACTCTTGAGAGTCCCTTGGACTGCAAGGAGATCCAATCAGTCCATTCTAAAGGAATCTGAAACTCCAATACTTTGGAGTTGAATCTGAAACTCCAATACTTTGTCCACCTGATGCAAAGAGCTGACTCATTTGAAAAGACCCTGATGCTGGAAAAGATTGAGGGCAGGAGGAGAAGGGGATGACAGAGGATGAGATGGTTGGATGGCATCACCAACTCAATGGACACGAATTTGGGTAAATTCCTGGAGTTGGTGATGGACAGGGAGGCCTAGCATGCTGCAGTCCATGGGGTCGCAAAGAGTTGGACATGACTGAGTGACTGAACTGAACTGAACTGAAGTCATATTGTGTATTAGAAGAGATAACTGGAATGGAAATGATAGATTGGGAAAAGGTTGCTGGGTTGAGCTGGTGGGAGACAGAGTTTGAGGTAATTTTAAACAGGTTAGTCAGGTGACATTTGAGCAAAGACTTGAAGAAATGAGGGCTTTGGCAAATATGGATGGAAGAGCATTCCATGCAGAGAGAAGAGCAGGAAGAAAGGCCCTGAGGCTGAAGCACATCTGAAGGGACAGGAGGACTGTCAGGAAGCAAGGGCTGCCTGCAGGATGCAGGGCAGAAGAGCAAGTGATGAGTTTTGAGACTGAAGAGGGCAGATCAGCCAGGACTACAGTGTGGGCCAGTGACACCTCCTCTGGCTGGTGCCTCAAACATTTGCCTTCTATCTGACACCAAATACCCCAGGGTCATCTTAAACTTTAAACCTGTCATTTCTGGAATTGGAACGCTCTTCTCTAGATCACAGCATGGCTCTCTCTTCTCTTTGTGCAAGTCTCAACTTTAAAGCCACCTCCTCCTCAGAGAGGCCCTTTCTCATTACTCTATCCTCATTTTGCAAAATTATCATTGTTCATAATAAGAAAATGCATGTACCGAGCAAAAATCTCAGTGACTTCCATTTAAAGAAATCCACTCCAACAAGGGACTTAATCTTTCCTGCTGCATGGAAGCTCTGAGTTGCACAGATCCTCTTTTTCAGTGACAGAGGTTATTAGGGTGGGCCCTCGTTACATATGGCTGGTGTCCTTTTGGGAAGAGGAAATTTGGACACACATTCATGGAGGGAAGAACATGTGAAGACACAGGGAGAAGATGGCCATCAACAAGCCAAGGGCAGAGGCCTCGGAGGAGATCAATTGTGCTGATATGGTTAACCTGGACTTCTGGCTTCCAGAACTATAAGAAAATAAATTTCCACTAAGTTCCCTAGTGGGTACTTTGTTATAACAGTCCTAACAAACTAATACACGAACTCATGGAAAAACTTTTGTCTTCCAGTATTTTTCCATGACAACCTTGTGGTTAATATTTCTCCACTCATTTTCTGATAAGAGAATTGTTTCCTGTTTGTTTTGTCTTACAAGGAGACATTTGACTTTAGCAGAGTAGAACAGGGTAAAGGCTGAGTGTTTTGTGGCTATTTCATTAGTTAAGATGATGATATCGAAACAGCTTAATACTTTTAAATATGGAATTGAAGCTTGTAGTAGGTTGAATGGTGGCCCCTGAAAAAGATAGGTTTAAATTCTAATTCATAGAGCATGAATGTAAGCTTATTTGGAGAAAGGATCATTGCAAATTAATTAAGTTAAGGATTTTGAGATGAGATCATCCCAGGTTATCTGTGTGGGCCCTAAATCCAAAGACAAGTGCTCTCATAAGAGACACTCAGAGAAAATGCTCAGAAGAAGAGGTAGTGTGACCACACAGTCAGTGATGTGAAGTGATGTGGCCACAAGCCAAGAACACCTGGGTCCATCAGAAGCTGGAAAAGCCAAGACGTGGATTCTTCTTAACCCGTAGAGAGAGTACAATGCTGGTGATCTTTGATCTGAGATTTCTAGGATCCTAGATTGTAAGAGAATATATACCTGTTGCTTTAAGTCATTTGTTATGGCAGCCATAGGAAACTATGGTGAAAAAACCCATCCCAAAGAAAAGGAAAAGCAAGAAGGCAAAGTGGTTATCTGAGTAGGCTTAATGAAAAGTGGAAGAATGAAGAGCAGTGAAAAGCAAGGGAGAGAGGGAAAGGTACATCCAATTAAATGCAGAGTTTCAAAGAATAGCTATAAGAGACAAGAAGGCCTTCTTCAATGAGCAGTGTTAATAATAGAAGAAAACAACAAAAAGAGAAAGGCTAGAGATCTCTTCAGGAAAGTTGGAAATATCAAGGAAGAATTTTGTCCAAAGATGGGCACAATAAATGAAAAAACCTGTAGAGACCTAGTAGATGTTAAAGAGATCAAGAAGAGATGGAAAGAATACAGAGAAGAACTGTGTAAAAAAGATCTTAATGAACCAGAAATTACTATAATCATGTGGTGAGTCACCCAGAGCCAGACATTCTGGGGTGCAAAGTCAAGTGAGCCTTAAAAAGCACAGCCATTAATAAGACTGGTGGATGCCATGAAATTCCAGCAGAATTACTTAAATCCCTAAAGGAGGATGCCATCAAGGTTTTGCATTCATTATGTCAACAAATCTGGAAGACCCAGAAGTGCCCCATAGGACTGGAAAAGGTCAGTCCTCATCCCAATTCCCAAAAAGGGTAGTACTAATGACTGTGATAACCATCAGACAATTGCACTCATCTCCCATGCTAGTAAGGTCATGCTTAAAATCTTCTATGCTAGACTTCAACATCATGTGAACCAAGAACTTCCAGGTGTCCAAGCTGGGTTTAGAAAAGGAAGAGGAACTAGAGATCAAATTGCCAACATTCACTGGATTATAGAAAAAGCAAGGGGAATTCAGAAAAACACCTATCTCTGTTTCATTGACTACACTAAAGCCTATGACTGTGTGGATCACGACAAACTATGGAAAGCTCTTAGAGAGATGGGAATACCACACCATCTTACCTGTCTCCTGAGAAACCTGTACAATGGAACACCTGATTGGTTCAAGATAGAGAAAAGAGTACAACAGGGCTGTCTGCTGTCACCCTGTTTGTTTGACCTATATGCTGAGCACATGATGAGAAATGCTGGGCTGGATGATTTACAAGTCAGAATCAAGATAGGCAGGAGAAACATCAACAACCTCAGATATGTGGATGAAACCACTCTAATGGCAGAAATCAAAGAGGAACTAAAGAGCTTCTTGCTGAGGGTGAAGAAGGAGAGTGAAAGAGCTGGATTAAGACTGACTATTAAAAAAAAAAACTAAGATCATGGCATTCGGCTTCATTACTGCATGGCAAATAGAGAGGGGAAAGGTGGAATTGTGATAGATGTCCTTTCCTTGGGCTCAAAAATCACTGCAGACAGTGACTGCAGCCATGAATTCAGATTATTGCTTCTTGGCAGGAAAGCGATGACAAACCTATACAGTGTGTTGAAAAGCAGAAACATTACTTTGCTGACAAAGGTCTATATAGTCAAGGCTATGGTCTTCCCAGTGGTCATGTACAGCTGTGAGAGCTGGACTGTAAAGAAGGCAGAATGCCAAAAATTGATACCTTCCAACTGTGTTTCTAGAGAATACTCCTGAAAGTCTCTTGGACAGCAAGGAGATCAAACCAGTCAATCTTAAGGGAGTCAACGCTGAATACTCACTGAAAGGACTGATGCTGAAACTGAAGCTCCAGTATTTTTATCATATGATGTCAACAGATGACTCATTGGAAAAGTCCCTGGATGCTGGGAAAGATCAAGGGCAGAAGAAGAGGGTGTCAGAGGATGAGATGCCTGGATGGCATCACCAACGCAATGAACATGAACTTGGGAAAACTCTAGGAGATGGTGAGGGACAGGGAGGGCTATCGTGCTGCAGTTGATGGGGTTGCAAAGAGTCAGACACGACTGGATGACTGAACAACAACAACATAGGAAACTAATTTAAGCCTAATGACATCCAGTGCATGTCTCTAAATGTTGTCAATCACAGTGCATTCTACATTGATTATGATCTGGATAAATATAGGGAGACAGTTATAGTTAAGGGATTGGTTTGGTCTTGATCTCTCCTTTGTCTTGATTCTTTTCGCATGGATGATAAGGTCTTACATTATTAAGATGCATTCCAATGGGCTTTCCTATTTATTTTTTATTATTTTTTCTTCCAATGTTTTCATTTATTATTATTTTTTATTGGAGTATAATTGCTTTACAATGTTGTGTTAATTTCTGCAGTACCACAAGTGAACCAGTTGTATGTATTCGTATATGCATATCTTCTCCCTCTCGGACCTCCTTTCCCGCTCTCCATCACACCCCTCAAGGTCATCAAAAAGTACTGAGCTTAGCTCCCAGCGCTATACAGCACTTCCCACTAGCTATCTATTTTACACCTGGTAGAATACACATGTCAATACTGCTATCTCAATTTATCCCACCATCCCCTACCCTCTCCCAGTTTTATTGAGATGTAATTGGCATACACCATGAAGTGATTATCACGATAAGTTTAGTGAACATCCATCATCTCATAATAGGTACAAAATTAAATAAATAGAAAACAAAGTTTTCTTTGTAATGAGAACTGTTAAGATTTACTCTCTTAACAGCTTTCATATATAATATACAGCAGTTCACATTATTTTTATCATGTACATTATACCCCTAGTACTTATTTATCCCAAAGGGCTTTCAATTATATCCTTTTCTCACTGAGAGTGCCACACATAGCCTCTAGAAGACTGATAAGGGAAGCATGGTTATTACAACCCATTGATGGACACACTGAGGTTTGGGTTAATATTTCCTCAAGTGATTCAGGTCCAGACTTACTGATTACCAATGGATGTCCTTCTGACTCCATGCAGCACCTGTAAGCCAACGTTAATGATGAGAGCAACTGACAAGGGACCTGACCTCTGGACTGCGGTGCTATCTACTCATGTTCGCTTGTGTAGGCTTGAGCACAGTCACAGTTGTGTCCAACTCTTTGTGATTCCATGGACTGTAGCCCACCAGATCCCTCTGTGGGATTCTCCAGACAAGAATACTGCATCATGTTGGTATTCCTACTCCAGGGGATCTTTCTGACGAGGGATTGAACCTGCATCTCTGTGTCAGCTGAACTGGCAGGTGGATTCGTTATAACATGCTTCCTTGATTAATCTCAAATATATTTCCTATTCATTGGGAGGGGAAATTTTTTCTTTTTGGAAAAGAAAACATAAATGAAAATAATTTTATAATGTAACATTTTAGAACCACAAGCCATTAAGCTGAATGTTTGCTCTCCGTAAACTGGTTCATCTCCATAGTTTGGACTTCAAAAGCTAAAGGAAACACTACTGTTTCAACTGTAGCTTTCCTGAATTATTGCTGTAAGCCTTGCAAGGAAAATTTACACAAAACTTTTAGATTCATTTCTTTTGAAACACAGTAGTAAATATTTTTGTGTGTTTTTTCTGTGCACGTATTTTCTCATGTAGTTTTGTAATAATTCTACAGGAAAGCATTGATATTCCTTTGAATAAGGGGAAAAAAAGGAGGCTTAGAAAGTTTAAGCCATCTTTTCAGGGTTACAGAGCTGCAAGTGTGGGAGCCAGGATCCAAAGCCCAGGTCATCTGATTCCAGAGTCCAAGGTAATACTTGGATTCCAAGTCCAAGTATCCTGCAGATACTTATTACTGCAGGATACTAAGTGTCATCAATGTGGGAGGACCTAAGTGTCACCGATCCATCACAAGTGATCACGGTCATCATCACACCTGTATGGACTTGACTCTAACACCAAGAGAAGAATGTGGAAAACTGGCCACCAAGTACCACAGAGCAAGCAGATGTGTTTTGGCAGCTCTGGGTTGCTAGGTCCCTGACACAACATTGACTAAGTGTTATATTTTCCTATCTGATTTCACTGCTTTTCACAAGGCCGTTATTTAGTGTGAGGCAATAAGGAAGCATAAACCCAGCTATGACTTTTTGAAAGTAAATATCAGCTAGAGTAAGCGTTCGGTCTCCTCCAAGGCTTTTAAATCTACTGAAATGTCAGGTGCAATGAGATTCAGGGTAAAGGATGGATGAGCAAATCTCTGGGTTTTATAAACGTCCCTGAATGATCAGTGCCTTGAATGAGCCAACCAAATACTGCTTGGCTAGCCTCTTCCTGGATCATATAAAATGATGATGATTAAGATGATGATTTACACAGGAGATCCTGGTCAGTCAGTTCCTCAGTCATGTCGGACTGTTTGTGACCCCGTGAAGAGTAGCACACCAGGCTTACCTGTCCATCACTAACTCCTGGAGTCTACTCAGACTCATGTCCATCGAGTCGGTGATGACATCTAGCCATCTCATCCTCTGTCATCCCCTTCTCCTCCTTCCCCCAATCCCTCCGAGCATCAGGGTCTTTTCCAATGAGTCAACTCTTCTCATGAGGTGGCCAAAGTACTGGAGTTTCAGGTTCAGCATCAGTCCTTCCAATGAACACCCAGGACTGATCTCCTTTAGGATGGACTTGTTGGATCTCCTTGCAGTCCAAGGGACTCCCAAGAGTCTTCTCCAACACCACAGTTCAAAAGCATCAGTTCTTCGGTGCTCAGCTTTCTTCACAGTCCAACTCTCACATCCATACATGACCCCTGGAAAAACCATAGCCTTGACCAGACGGACCTTTGTTGGCAAAGTAATGTCTCTGCTTTTTAATATGCTAGCTAGGTTGGTCATCACTTTCCTTCCAAGGAGTAAGAATCTTTTAATTTCATGGCTGCAATCACCATCTGCAGTGATTTTGGAGCCCAGAAAAATAGTCTGACACTGTTTCCACTGTTTCCCCATCTATTTGCCATGAAGTGATGGGACCAGATGCCATGATCTTAGTTTTCTGAATGTTGAGCTTTAAGTCAACTTTTTCACTCTCCTCTTTCACTTTCATCAAGAGGCTCTTTAGTTCTTCTTCACTTTCTGCCATAAGGGTGGTGTCATTTGCATATGTGAGGTTATTGATATTTCTCCTGGCAATCTTGATTCCAGCTTGTGCTTCTCCCAGCCCAGAGTGTCTCATGATGTACTCTGCATATAAGTTAAATAAGCAGGGTGACAATATACAGCCTTGATGTACTCCTTTTCCTATTTGGAACCAGTCTGTTGTTCCATGTCCAGTTCTAACTGTTGCTTCCTGACCTGCATACAGGTTTCTCAAGAGGCGGGTCAGGTGGTCTGGTATTCCCATCTCTTTCAGAATTTTCCACAGTTTATTGTGATCCACACAGTCAAAGGCTTTGGCATAGTCTCTAAAACAGAAATAGATGTTTTTCTGGAACTCTCTTGCTTTTTCGATGATCCAGCAGATGCTTGCAATTTGATCTCTGGTTCCTCTGCCTTTCCTAAAACCAGCTTGAACATCTAGAAGTTCACAGTTCATGTATTGCTGAAGCCTGGCTTGGAGAATTTTGAGCATTACTTTACTATCGTGTGAGATAAGTGCAACTGTGAGGTAGTTTGAGCATTCTTTGGCATTGCCTTTCTTTGGGATTGGAATGAATACTGACCTTTTCCAGTCCTGTGGCCACTGCTGAGTTTTCCAAATTTGCTGGCATATTGAGGGCAACACTTTCACAGCATCATCATTCAGAATTTGGAATAGTTCAACTGGAATTCCATTACCTCCACTAGCTTTGTTCATAGTGATGCTTCCTAAGGCCCATTGACTTCACATTCCAGGATGTCTGGCTCTAGGTGAGTGATCACACCATCATAATTATCTGGGTCATGAAGATCTTTTTTGTACAGTTGTTCTGTGTATTCTTGTCACCTCTTCTTAATATCTTCTGCTTCTGTTAGGTCCATAGCACTTCTGTCCTTTATTGAGCCCATATTTGCATGAAGTGTTCCGTTGGTATCTCTAATTTTCTTGGAGAGATCTCCAGTCTTTCCCATTCTGCTGTTTTCCTCCATTTCTTTGCACTGATCACTGAGGAAGGCTTTCTTATCCCTCCTTACTATTCTTTGGAACTCTTCATTCAAATGGGAATATCTTTCCTTTTCTCCTTTGCTTTTCACTTCTCTTCTTTTCACAGCTATTTGTAAGGCCTCCTCAGACAGCCATTTTCCTTTTTCGCATTTCTTTTCCGTGGGGATGGTCTTGATTCCTGTCTCCTGTACAATGTCACAAACCTCTGTTCATAGTTCATCAGGCCCTCTGTCTATCAGATCTAGTCCCTGGTAGACATGGGAAAATACGTCTTGTAATAAGATCCCCTAAGTATGTAAATTGTTCATGTACAAAGTCTTAAGATTCTGACAGGGAAATATATGGAGACTCTTGTGTAAATAATTCTGCTTGGAAATCCAGAGCTGCTATGGATAGAAAGATATGGGTGGAATTCTAGGAATTTTCTCATTAGTACTGCTATACATTCCAGCTAATGTTGGAATCATCTGCCTAAAATCATAGCTGTAACATCATATGCCACCCCCGAACTGTGGTGCTAGAGAAGATTCTTGAGAATCCCTTGGACAGCAAGGAAATCAAACCAGTCAATCCTAAAGGAAATCAATCCTGAATATTCATTGGAAGGACTGATGCTTAAGCCAAAGCTGCAATACTTTGGCTCTCTGATGGGAAGAGCCAACTCACTGGAAAAGACTCTGATGCTGGGAAAGACTGAAGGCAAAAGGAGAAAGAAGTGGTAGAGGATGATATGATGGGATGGCATCACCGACTTAATGGACATGAGTTTGAGCAAACTCAGGGAGACAGTGAAAGACAGGGAAGTCTGCATGTTGCCACTCATGGGGTTTCAGAGTAGGACATGACTTAGCAATTGAACAACAACAACAAAATCATCTGCCTAGTAGACATTGAAGAAGGAGTTAGCTCTCAGTTCAGTAGGTGTTTGAGCTATAAGCACAGGCCACTGGCTCATTTCACCTTTTCTACACTGGAAACACCACATGAAACAAGGGATTGACTGAATCTTGCTCAGCGTGAGGGACAAAGCAGTTGAAGGAAGAACACACCTGTAATTCAATGAATTTAAACTTTGTGGGGGCTCTTGGGAGAGAAAACTTTTTGTATCTGAGATGCCTGGAGAAAATTGTTAATCTTTTACTATTATACAGTGAAAGTGACAAATAAATTCAAGGGATTAGATCTGATCGATAGAGTGATTGAAGAACTATGGATGGAGTTTTGTAACACTGTACAGGAGGCTGTGATCAAAACCATCCCCAAGAAAAACAAACACAAAAAAGCAAAATGGTTGTCTGAGGAAGCTTTACAAATAGTTGAGAAAAGAAGAGAAGTGGAAGGCAAAGGAGAAAAGGAAAGATATATCCATCTGAATGCAGCATTCTAAAGAATAGCAAGGAGAGATAAGAAAGCCTTCCTCAGTGATCAGTGCAAAGAAATAGAGGAAAACAATAGAATGGGAAAGACTAGAGATCTCTTCAAGAAAGTTAGAGATACCAAGGGAATATTTCATGCAAAGATGGGCACAATAAAGGACAGAAATGATATGAACCTAACAGAAGGAGAAAATATTAAGAAGAGGTGGCAAGAATACACAGAAGAACTATGCAAAAAAGATCTTCATGACCCAGGTAACCACAATATATGTGCTCACCTAAAGCCAGACATCCTGGAGTGCGAAATCAAGTGGGCCTTAAGAAGCATCACTATGAACAGAGCTAGTGAAGGTGATAGAATTCCAGCTGAGATATTTCAAATCCTAAAAGATGATGCTGTGAAAGTATTGTGCTCAATATACCAGCAAATTTGGAAAACTCAGCAGTGGCCACAGGACTGGAAAAAGTCAGTTTTTCACTCCAATCCCAGAGAAAAGCAATGCCAAAGAATGCTCAAACTACTGCACAATTGCGCTTATCTCACATATTAGCAAAATAATGCTCAAAATTCTCCAAGCTAGGCTTAACAGTACATGAACCAAGAACTTCCAGATGTTCAAGCTGGTTTTAGAAAAGGCAGAGGAACCAGAGATGAAATTGCCAACATCCACTGGATCACAGAAAAAGCAAGAGAATTCCAGAAAAACACCTACTTCTGCTTTATTGACTACACCAAAGCCTTTGACTGTGTCGATCACAACAAACTGGAAAATTCTTAAAGAGATGGGAGTACCAGGCCACCTTACCTGCCTCCTGAGAAATCTGTATGTAGATCAAGAAGCAACAGTTAGAACTGGACATTAAACAATGGACTGGTTCAAACTTGGGAAAGGAGTAAGTCAAGGCTGTATATTGTCATCCTGCTTATTTAACTTATATGCAGAGTACATCATGCAAAATGCCAGTAGTACAGCTGGATGAAGCACAGCTAGAATCAAGATTGCTGGAAGATATATCAATAACATCAGATATGTAGATGACACCACCCCTATGGCAGAAAGTGAAGTGAAACTGAAGAGCCTCCTGATGAATGTGAAAGAGGAGAGTGAAAATATTGGCTTAAAGCTCAACATTCAAAAAATTAAGATCATGGCATCTGGTCCCATCACTTCATGGCAAATAGATGGGGAAATAATGGAAACAGTGACATATTTACTTGGGCTCCAAAATTGCTACAGATGGTGGCTGCAACCATGAAATTAAAAGATGCTTGCTCCTTGGAAGAAAAACTATGCCAACCTAGACAGCATATTAAAAAGCAGAGACATTACTTTGCCGACAAAGGTCTGTCTAGTCAAAGTTGTGGTTTTCCAAGTAGTCATGTATGATGCAAAATTTAGGCCATAAAGAAAGCTGAGTGTTGAAGGATTGATGCTTCTGAACTGTGGTATTGGAGAAGACTCCCGAGTGTCCCTTGGACTTAAGGAGATCCAATCAGTCAATCCTAAAGGAAATCAGTCCCAAATAGTCATTGGAAGGACTGATGCTGAAGCTGAAGTTCCAATATTTTGGCCACCTGGTGTGAAGAAGTGACTAATTGGAAAAGGCCCTGATGCTGGTAAAGATTGAAGGCAGGAGGAGAAGGGGACAACAGAGGATGAGACGGTTGAATGGCATCACTGATTCGATGGACATGAGTTTGAGCAAGCTCTGGGAGTTGGTGATGGACAGGGAAGCCTGGAATGCTGCAGTCCATGGGGTTGCAAAGAGTTGGACACGACTTAAGGACTGAACTGAACTGAACTGAATGTAAATATAAATCCTCCAGGCAAATGTACAACATTAGCTGGAATGTACAGCAGTACTAATGAGAAAATTCCTCGAATTCCACCCATATCTTTCCATCCATAGCACCTTTGGATTTCCAGGGATGGTTATTTATACAAGGGTCTCCTTACATTTCCCTGTCAGAATCTTAAGACTTTCTACATGAACATTTTACATACTTTGGGAATATTATTAAAAGACACATTTTTCCCATGTCTACCAGGATCTCCTGTGTAAACATTTTAGATGGGCCAAAAACTACTTATGGCTTTTATAGGCCATTTGAATGAAGTGGATAGACTGATCCCTAAAACATTTTTCCCATCATTTGTATGTCTCTAGATTTGGTGACAAATATTCCCAGCACCAGTACCAAAAATTACAGAGCTTTGACAAAGCAGTAATAAGAACAAAAACAGTTAGAATAAAAATAAAACAATTGCAATACAACACCATACAACAGCCATAATCTATAGAATAAATCTTGTCACCAGAAAGGGGTAAGTATTAATATAAGAATAGTTATAATTCAACATAAAATATCCTTTGATTATTCTTTATTTTCAAACTATTGTCAGAATTTGCCCCCTAAAATACTCATCAGGTTTTTGAGGCAAAAATTTATGTTGAGTATTTTTAATTAGCTATTATTGCTCTTCAAGAATCTATGGAGGGCTTTCCTGGTGATCCAGTGGTTAAGAAAGGGCCTGCCAGTACAGGGGACATAGGTGTGATCCCTGGTCCGGGAAGATTCCAATGCCTCGGAGGAGCTAAGCCCTTGCACCACAGCTCCTGAGGCCATAAGCGATAACTCCTAAAGCCCGTGTGCCCTAGAACCCATGCTCTGCAACAAGAGAAGCCATCACAATGAGAAGCCCATACACCACAACTAGAGAGTAGTCCCCACTCACTGCAACCAGAGAAAGGCTGTATATAGCAATGAACACCAAGTGCATCCAAAAAGAAAGACATTTTAAAAAATGTAGAGAAGAAGCTATGGAAACACAAAGAAACATCCTTAAGTTACCACACTTTTAAAGATTTTAACTAATATATTATCTCTAAGAAGCTAACTCTTCTTTAATAGGAACTGAAAAGGCCATGTTGAGAGCTCAAAAAACCCCAAGAAAGCCTATTAGTTACAGGAGACTTAGGTAATTTATTGTAGTTTTGGGAAATTCTAAGTAGCAAAAAAAAAAAAAAAAAATGCTCCTAAATTCTATGTTCCCCTCACTCTGACCTCTGGAAAAATCTTAAGATTTATTATTCTGTGCTTGGGTGGTTGATATATTCTGCAGATAGCAATTCAGATAGGGCATTCAGGATTCAGGAACTCTAGTTTTATGACTTTTTTGATGTGAGTGTAAGGCAGTGATTCTTTGGAGTGTACAAAATCAGTGCTAAGTCCTTTAGACTCTGATTGCACTGGTATTTCAAAGCCGGTGAAACCTCTAGCTCTTGCAGTGACTTTTAGAGTACACCGTTTCCAGAGGACTTGGTGCCATTGTGCGTGTGTGTGTTCAGTTGTATCTGACTCTTTGCAACCCCATGGACTGTGGCCCTTCAGGCTCCTGTGTCCATGGGATTTCCCAGGCAAGAACACTTGAGTAGGTTGCCATGCCCTCCTCCAGGGGATCTTCCCCACTCAGGGATGGAACCTGAGTTTCTTTCATCTCCTGCACTGGCAGGGGGATTCTCTACCACTGAGCCACCTGGAAAGCCTATGCCATTATTTCCATCTTAGTCTTCCTTTCTGATTGTGGTCGTTGATTAAAATCATCCTTGGCATTTCTTTACACATCAAGCTGGAGGCTTATGTAGACTCTGTTTGCACAAGAGACTTAAAGATACACTGCCAGCTTGGTGATCATCCACACCAGTGTCAGGTGCCTGTCCCATGGAGCTGCCCATCTTCAAGGACTCTCCCTGAGTTAGGCAGAAAAGGCAAGGAACTTTGTTTCCGGAAGGCCATGGTCAAAAGTACAAATACCATCTGGAAGCAAAGGGAAAAATGTGAGGAATGATCATTTTGCTTATGACTTGGGGACGCACAGAAGTGCAGAGTAGTGATAGGAGTCAGTGACGGGGTAGGAAAGGAAAAGGCAAGAGGTCTTTGGTGACCTCCTGGCTCTCTATGCAGACTGACCTTGAGGAGGTCAGTTTTTGTTTTATGTTCAGTAGGGAGACAATGGAATATAAGCTCATAGGTCAGATGCTTCAGTGATGACAGGTGTGATGGTAGAATATGCCAGAGGGAGGAAAGATGAAGGTAGACCAAGAAATTTACTGCATGTATTACACCAACAAACCTAAAAATAGGATTACTGGATTATAAAGCCTCTGGGCCTCTAGCCTGCTCTAATTTTAAGCATGTTCTCCAAGCTTTGTTTGAGGGCATTTGTGTATTAAGCTAACAGTTCACAGCAGCTCTGTTATTTGTAAAAGTCCATTTTAATTCTCAGTTTCTCTACAAAGCAAATCATGTTTTAACATTGGCATATAAAGAATAAATACTGGAATCTGTGTTGACTTAACAGACCTCGCTGTTTCTGAAACTTCAGTGTTTCCCCAACTCCACTGACACTGTGAATAAGCTTAGTCTTTGGATACAGGAAAATCATGTCTGATTATGAATCATTTATCCAATGAAAGTTTGGTTGACATGTTAACCTTGTCTATTAGATATCCAAGAAGAGATGGCTAGTGGGCATTATGATATACTGGTCTGAAGGTTAGAGGAGAGGTGGCTTAGATAAAAAGTTATGGAGTTTTTAGCATATAGATAATATTTAAAATTGTGGGGCAAACAAGATCATTTAAGGAAAGCATGCAAATGGGGGATAAAGAAGACTGGGGCTGAGCCTAGGGGCCCTTCAACGTTTATAGATGAGAAAAGAAAGAAGATCCAGAGGAGATGAAGAAGTGGTCAAAATACATGAACACAACAAGAGAGTACAGCCTTCCTAAAGCCAAAGGACTAATTTGTTTCAAAAGAGAAGATATCAGATATGTAAATGCTGCTGAGAGGTCTAGAAAGATGAGCTCCATTGAATCTGATGATTGGGAATAATTGGGATGAAAGCCTAGAAAGGATTAAGGAGAGAATAAAAGTTTAAAAAATAGATAAATGCAGACGGTTGTTTTAGGAGTTTTGCTAGAAAAGGACTCAAAGAAATGGAGCAGAATTGAAGGAGAATTGTGGAAGTTTTAAATATATGCATTTTTAACATGGGAGATATTTCAATTTGTTTGCGTGGATACAGAAATACCCAGTAGAGAGACAGAAACATTGGTAATACCTTAGAGAGAGATGGGACCCCCAGTTGCTCAGCAGGTAAAGAATCTGCCTGTAATGCAGGAGACACAGGAGATGCAGGTTCTGTCCCTGGGTCAGGAAGATCCCCTGGAGGAGGAAATGGCAACTCACTCCAGTATTCTTGCCTGGAGGATCCCATGGACAGAGGAGCCTGGCAGGCTACAGTCCATGGGGTCGCAAAGAGTCAGACATGACTGAGCACATGGCAAGAGAAAGGTAATTGAGAGAGACATAAGGTCTTTGAGTAAACAAGAAGGTGGTGATCTAGGTAAAATAAGTGTCTTAGAACAGAAGGGTATCAGTTCATACCTCTAACAGGAAGAAGAGCCAAGAGTGAGGGTGCTAATGCAGAGGATGGCTAGCTTTGGTGGACGAAGGTTGTCATTCTTTTCTGAGATCATCTATTTCTCCAATGACATAAGAAGCAAGCAAACAAAACAAAACATAATGGCTTATATAACCTTTATTGTCTGATAAATGAAGCATGCCATTTTCTAGGCAAGCCCAAAAAAATCAGCACATCATTCCAAGAGAAATTTATTTTGCGGGTTTGTTTATAACCAGCAACTTAATTGAAAATCTCTTCAATGGCAATTTTACACAAATTTTAAACATTTTTTCCTATGACCATTTCATATTCTAAATTTACTTCGAAGCAGATGGTATTAATTCCTGTTTTGAGAAGACATTTGTATGGGGTGTAAAAATAATGTGGTCTAGTAGCTTTCTGGTATTCAGTCTATACTGGGAGAGAACTAAGTGACTTCAGAGGAGAAATAAATGGTATGTTCTTTAGCCTTAAAAAATAACTTATCTTAATGAGGTTTTTGGAAGGAACTGTATAACATTAGATCAAACTCTCTGCAAAGTATGGAGAGTTTTGATATATTGTGCTGTTAGCAAAAAAGGATAGGTTTGGGGACAAAGGCATTTTGTTATTTATTTATGTAAAGTATTTATTGAGTACCTATAATATGTCTGACCCCATTCTAGGCATTTGGGATAATCAGTAAACAAAACAGACGATTCCCATCCTCATGGAGGCAGGAATGTTTTGAAAATTAAAGATCCTAACTTGCTTCATGACTAGATGAGTGACAGCTAAAGGCTTTGATAGAGAGATGAGAGTAAGGGTCTTTGAAACTTGTTTATTTGTCTAGTCATTCATTCAGTAATATTTAGTAAGTGATTGCTAATAAATCAGGCACCAACCAAGACAGATGAAGAAGTCAAGCCACCAGTCAGTCATTAGAAAGAGGTTGATGGGACAGTATACATAAGTACAGAGATCAACCAGTGGTGGTGAATATGAACAAACATTGGTGCAAAATTAAAGAGTATCCTACCATTTATAGTCCTTCAAAAACGCAAATCTCAGGGGTGTGATGATGCCCTTATTATTAATAAGGCTATTTAAATAGAGGATGAATTAGATGCATCTGAAAAGAGCTGGCTGGAAATTCTCTCAAATCAATTCCAACTTTGAGTTTTCTCGTTCCTGTGGTCCAGTCTCCAACTAAATGCCCAGTTTATGTATGGACCTGTGACCTCTAGGCTGTGAGTTTGGACTTGAAACTGACAGTCCATCATGAAGGGGAGGCTGTAGAAATGAGGAGGGAATCCCGGGGCAGTTGTTTGACATGACACTAGTAAGCTCTCACTCCCACTGTACACAGCTGAACTGGCTATTTCTGGAAGCCACTTTTATACAGGTTAAAGTGAAGATGAGAAGATATTTGAAACAGATGTACAGTATTTGTTCTTCTCTGGTCCATGTCAAGACCACTTCTCTTTTGTATTCAGAGTTAAAAATGAGTTATTAAAATGTTAAATACACTTTGCTGCCTTTGTTGACTTGGTATGACTTGATAAGTTATTCATGGTGATGTATAGTGGCATTAAAGTTCTTGAAGCCTAAAAGCCAGGTTGAAAAAAAAAATTCTTTCTGAGAGAGTAATTATTTCCTGAGGTTTGTTTATTTTCTAGATTGGTGAGGATGCTGACTCTCTCAGCTTACTTACATTTTCCCTTACTACAGAATAGCAGCAGTAACAGAAGTCATACAGGTGGGACCAGTGATCTACAATCTATGGCCCCGCAGAATATAATTTTGACACTAATAATGGGAGCCACTTCCTGACTAGGGAAAGATGAAATTACTGGAAACAATTTTCTCTGTTAATGTTTTTTATCATAATTTTTCTCCTTTAAATATTTCTGCTTCTTTTACTCAGAGATCTCAATCTAATAATTTCAACCTATCATAATGGTATATATTTTTCCATTTAAAGCTTTATAAACACCACTTTATAATGCTCCAGCAGAGGATAGTAAATTTTCAGGGGCTCTACTGCCTGAATAAATATGAGAACAACTGTGTGGAACTTCCTTTGATTTATTTATTCAACAACCATTCGTTAAGTGCCTACTGTGAGTTATATACAGAGAATTAATAACATAAAGTGTGTGTCTGTGTATGTGTACTTTCAGTCACTCAGTTGTGTCTGACTCTTTGTGGCTCCATGGACTTTAGCCCACCAGACTCCTCTGTCCATAGAATTTTCCTGGCAAGAATACTGGAGTGGGTTGCCATTTCCTACCCCAAAGGACCTTCCCAACCCAGGGATTGAACCCATGTCTCCTGCATTGGGAGATGGGTTCTTTACCACTGCACCACCTAGGAAGCCCAATAACACAGGAATGCATACATAAATTCTAAATATTCTAGTAATTCTAAGGTAAAAATTCTAAAATAAAATGGAGAAATATTGAACCAATAAGGTTAACATAAGATGTGACTGAGCCATATATTGACATGAATCAGCCATGGATTTACATGTGTTACTACAATATTGTAAAGTAATTAGCCTCCAACTAATAAAAATAAATAAAAAAAAAAAGAAGAAAAAGACACAAAGATTTATTTAAAAAAAAAAAAAAAAGATGTGACTGAGTGACTGAACTGAACCGAACTGAAGATGTGATATAATAGTAAAGGTTAGTTTAAAATTCCAAAGAGAGTTTAGATAGTAAAGCAATGGTTAATCTCTACTGGGGAAATGAGGATGAATTAACTGATGGACCATATAATGTAGCCTTGAAGATTGAGTAGGTGGAAATGCTAGGTTAGGACTTTCTGGGTATGAGCAACAAAATGTATGTGAAAATGCATGAATTGTTTGGAGAAGCATGCATTTTCTTGCAGTGATGGAACTTGGCAGGGTAAAGTAGGAGAAATGAGAAAGGGGAGCTGAAGCTAGTCATTCAACAAATATGTACTGAATTCCTCCTATCAGTCCACATTTGTATCACAATTCATGAGCACCTTGGGTGTCATACTAAGGACTTGAAGGATATTCCCACTGCTTTCAAGTTTAAGTCCCCAACTGATAAATGGTCACTATCAACACTTCTTTTTAACGCTGATTTGAAGGTCCAAACCAGGGCAATAAGATAAGAAAATCAAAGAAAATTCATAAGAAGTAGAAAAAAAGAAACCAGACCATCAGAGTTTGCATACTGAATGATTGTGTAAGTAGAAAATCTAAAAGACTCTACAGATAAATTATTAGAGTTAATAAGTGATTTTAACAGATTTTGTATATAAGAGCAATACAAAGAATGTTATATTTATGTATGCTAGCCACAAAAAGAAAATAAAATTTAAAAATATGATATGTCATCAAATACAAAAATCAATCTTAAAAATGTCAATTCTCTCTAAATCTATATAGTAAGTGCAATCAGAATCAATATCCCAGCAGATGGTATGTATGTATGTTTGTAATGTGTATATGTATGTTTGTAAACTCCAATACTTTGGCCACCTGATGAGAAGAGCTGACTCACTGGAAAAGACCCTAATGCTGGGAAGGATTTAGGGAGGGAGAAGAAGGGGACGACAGAGGATGAGATGGTTGGATGGCATCATTGACTCAATAGACATGGGTGACTGAACTGAACGACTGAACGACTGAACTGAACTGAATGTGTGTATGTGTGTCTGTAAACTGACAAGCTAATTCATAAACCTATATGAAAATTAAGAGCCAAGAATATAAGATAGACTTGAAAAATAGGAAAAAATTGAGAGGACATATTCTGCTGGATCGTAAGACTTAATATAAAGTGGAGTAACTAAAGCTAAACCACATTTACCCTATGAAAAATGTGGCACTGCTGAATGGTGGGAAAAAAGATGATCTTTTCAATAAATTGCACTGGATTAATTGGATATCCTCATGTGAAAAAAAGAAAATTCGAACCCTACATTACACACAAAATTCATTCCAGATGCATTTAAATCTAATTTTGAATGGAAAAACAATAAAGCTTGTGAAGGATAATATAGGAGAATACTTCCATAATTTTGAGACAGGAAAAGATTTCTTAAATGATATATAAAAATCACTAATATAAAGAAAATTTAACAAATTAATATACTTTAAAATTAAAATACATTGTGTTCTTTTAAAACTTGAGAGAGTGAGAGGTTGAACTATAGTGTGGGAAAAGATAATTGCTACTCATAGAACTGACAATGGGCTTTTATTTAGAATGTGTAAAGAATTCCTACAAATTCATAAAAAAGACATAACCTGGTTTAAACAGGAGGGGGAGGTAGTGAGAGACTTGAAAAGTTACTTCTCAAAGGGAGATGTCAAAAATGTCAGTACACATTTGAAAAGGTGCTCAACGTCACGAATAATCAGGAAAATGCAAATGGAGACTCCAGTGAGATACCGTTGTAGAACCACCAGAATAAGTAAAATTAATCAGAATGACCACACCAAGTGTGAAGAAATGGGAAAACTCTCCACTTCTGGTAGAACCACATTGGAAAACCTAGCATTATCTATTCTCACTGAACAGATACAGATGTTATGGCATAGCAAATCAACTCTCAACACACACTTATGTGAAGCAGGAGACTTGTCTAAGGATGTTCGTTACAGTATTATTTCATAACATCCTCAAACTAAGAATAGTCCAAAGGTCCATCAATATTAAAATGAATAACCAAGCTGTGGTTTGTTCACTCAATGGAATGTATAGATAGATAAATTTGTTAAGTATAACATTAAGCAAAAGAAGCAATTCACAAAGGAACACATTCTTTGTGACTACATTTGAACTTCAAAAACCAGGCAAGAGAAATCTAGAGTTACAAGTCAGGTAAATAGTTACCTTTGGGGAGGAAAGGAATTATGTTCTATTTCTTGGTCCAGGTAGTAGTTACATGGGGATGTTGACTGTATAGTAATTTATTGACCTATAGGCTTACAATTTTTGTGTTTTTTTCTGAATGCATGCTATCATTTGCTTTTTAAAAATTTAAGGGGTTATCAATTTCCCAGGGAAGATTTATTTTGAAGTGCCCTGAGAAATGTTGAAATTTAACTAGCAAATTTCCACCCCCTACCTTGCCCCTGCATTTTTTAATCTCATACTCTGCCTTGGGGATGAGACAGAGAGGTGTAAAATTTGAATTTTTGATGCTATCTCTAGTTTTTATATTTAGCAGTTATCTCAGAGTTTTTTCTTTCAATAACTCTTTGCTTATTTTTCCCAATAATGCTCTATAAATTACAGACAAGTGAAAACTCCTTTTCTCTATTTACATTTATGTCTTTGTTGCCAATCACTTCTGAACCAGCCAACAGTGGTAGAACTCATTAACATAATATCTTGCTTATAATAAATATGTGTTTATCATTAAAGACAACCAAATAAGCTGTTTTCCTTCCCTGAAAACTGATATGATTTGTTTCCTTGTGAAGTTAGAAAATATACTTTCTCTGCTCAGAGCCAATTCTATAACAAAAAGTAGAAAACAATATTTAGTCAAACCTTCATAAGGCATTTTTCTTACCAGGGCACGTGTAGAACTAACTGAATCTTAGCTATCTTTCTGATCATTTAAATCCAGTATATAGAGGCATCAGTGGGGTGGGTCTCATGGTGGTGGGGGAGGTGATCCATGATTGTTTAGGTCTCTGATTGGAAACTCGTCAGAAGACTTGAAAGAAAAAGATGTCAGAATCCAAGTTTTTCTTTTCTTGGCAGTGGTTCACTTTGACTTCTGTCTAGTGGTACTGTTTCTGTGACACTTTTTGATTTCCCAAACCAAACTGGTAGTGATAAAGAGACCATAAAAGTAGTTGAGGCCAGATTGGTTACCTTGAGCTAGTCTTAATTTTTCCACTTTTGATAGAGACATGGTAGAAGAAATATATGCTTCCATGCTGTTTAAGAAAAACAATAGCATGAACATGATAAAAGCAGCAGAGTTACTCAACCTTAGCATTTGGGACACTTCAAGGAGTGCTGAGCACTAAGATACACCAGGGAACTCACATCTATGCTTAGGAGCCTTGGTTCAGTGTTGTGTATGAGAAGGGGCCAGCTTTGGCAGGACTTTCCATTTTAAAGAAAAACTGAAAGCCCTGATATTCACCTGGAATTTATGAATTTTTAAGTGTTGGTAACTAATTCAAATTATTTAAAAAAAAACACTTTGGAGGCAAAACTATCTAAAGATGTCAGTTTGGGACCAATGCCATATAGTTTCCATTTATTTAAAACCTTGACATGTTCATTGCAAATGATTGTTTTTCCATTCCTCTTAAGCTTTCTTTCTGGGACCCCGCCATACAATGCATCATTCATTAATTTTTGTAAAGGACTACCTACACACGATGACATGGCACGTCTTCAAGTAACATTTTCTGTTCAAATGTCTTTGTAACCTAGGGTGGTTTCAGTTTTGCCCATGAGTTAGAATCTGGAGTGTCTGACTCAGCTTTCAGATGCATCGGGTGATGAAGGCTGCTGGGAGGACATGGATGGGTCAGCTGTGGGTGTGGCCAGTGAAAGTTCCCTTGGAGTCAACAGCTTCTTGTTCTGATATTATTTTTCTGGGGGCAAGACATTTCACACAGCCTCCTGCTGCTCCGTGGAATCTGGGACATCAGTCTTCTTGAAGGAATGCCTGGTTATGTAAGGGAAACCACAGGGAGGCTGAGACAGACAGTGCTCTTCATGGGAGGTTACTTTGAGGACCCAAAGCTGGTCTCTAGGAAGGGTCATAACTGACCTTGAGTTCATGATGCTTTATCAGGACCAGGGTTTCAGCGACCTTGGGAAACTCCATTATTTCTGTGCCTTCCGGAGTTTGAACTCTTAACCACCATGAATCTCTTGTCCTTCTCTCTTGACAATTTCCTGGCTCCTCTTTCCTTCCTCTTGTAAGTTTCTGTAAGTTATGTAGTTTCCTGTCAGTGGCATCACTCTCTATCCAACTCTACAAATAAACTCATAACCTAGAAGACCCTGACAACCCTCACCCTTGGTTCCCATAGGTAACAACCTTCCTCAAGTTCCAGGGTTTTGACCTCAACTAGATCTTGAATATTTCTCTTACACCCACTGCCACTGCCCTATGCCACTGACCATAATATTTTGTTAAAAGGTTTTCCATTCTTACATTAGCCAGGCCCAGGCTACTATAACAAACACCATAGACTGGGTGGCTTAAGCAGTAGACATTTATTTCTCACCGATCTGGAGGTTATGAAACCGAAGATCAAGATGTCTTCTTGCGGTGGCCTCATATGGCCAAGAGAGCTCTGGTATCTCTTCCCCTTATTATAAGAAGCCTCCATGATGGAGGGGGTCCACCTTGCAACTTCATCTAAACCTAATCACTTTCCAGAGGCTTCATCTCCTAATACCATTACATGGAGGGTTAGAGATACCTCAGGTGATGTTTGCAGGGGCACAGATGTCTGGTCTGTAACAGTGATGTTTAAAAATGCAAATCCCTGGCTGTCTAGTGGTTAAGATTTTGCCTTCCAATGCAGGGGGTGTGAGTTCGACCCCTGATCAAGAAGCTAAGATCCCACAATCCTCATGGCCGAAAAACCAAAACATAAAATAGAAGCAATATTGTAACAAATTTAATACAGACTCTAAAATGGTCTGAGATCAAACCAGTCAATCCTAAAGGAAATCAACTCTGAATACTCACTGGATGCACTGATGCTGAAGCTGCAGCTCCAATACATGGACTACAGACAGACTGCTTTTCACCTCACTCTCCTATATGACCACAGACAGACCCTCTCCAGCCTCGATGCCCTCTGCATTTCACATGCTATGCTCTGAACTCACTGGCCCCCTCTCATTCTAAGTTGCCTATGTGCTATCCACTTTTCCCTACAACTACGCTGCTATTCTCCACCCTTCTGCCAAATAAACTCTTGATAATCCTTCACAATTTAACTCAAAAGTTGATTCCTCAGGGAAAACTTCCCCATCCCCAGGCCAGGCATGGCCCCTTCCACAAATACTGATGTTGTTGTCGATGATGATGATAATACAATATTAGTCATGACTAAACTTTATTGACCACCAACCAGGGCTGTCTTTTAAGCCTTTCTTGTTTTATCTCCACAACCACACTCTGAGGCATATTCTAGTGTTCTGATTTTACAGATGAAAACTCCAGCACAAAGGGAATTCAGTAATTTAGTCAAGAAACCATGGCAACTTTGTTTACACATTTTTATTACACTATGAAGCTTTTCTTTATTAATTTTCTTTTCTTTATGTCCATGAGAGTTTATAACTACATATTTATTTTTATAAAATTAGTAAAGGTATGTCTACCTTCCCACTGGACTTTATGGTCAGAAAGGGCTAGGACTTTTTGGCACATGTGTGTGTCTGTGTTTGCTTAGCCCTAAATTGCAGGTCTGTATTCTGCCTGGAGGATAGCAGGTACTCCATAATAGAATGCTTTCAGAATTTTTTTTTTTCTCAAATGACTGTTTAAAATATCCTGCAACAGGGACTAGATTTCTGCTATTTCTTAAGGAATCTTTCACAGGGAAAAAAAACAATCTGTACAGAGGTGTATAGGACATTACAAAATGTTTCTGAAGAACTATGTTCTTTAATGCTATTATGTTAAAGGATTTTAAGGATGACTCAGAGTGAGGAGCAAGTGAGGAGAGCAACAGTGAGTTATTTCCAAGAACACAGAAGTCTTTGCTCCTAACCTTGGTGAGAGCATCCTGGAAATGAACTCAGATTGGCTGGATTTGGGTCATGTGACCACTCCTGAACTGACTAACTCAGGGGCTGGAAGTGCCCTGATTAGCTATGCATGATTATGCCCATTCTTAGAGCAGGGCAGTGTTTTCTGTCACCAGTCGGAAGTGAGCTAATAGCACAAGTATCAGAGATGACCCAAACCAAAAGCAACTACATAGTCTAATAGGCAAAAGTGACTTTGTAGTAAGGAAGTTGGGTGTATACTATCTTAGTGGGTAATGCTGCCTAAAATCACCTTTTTTTGGTCCATAATTCAGATAACCATGGAGCTCTACCTGCCACAAGATGATACTCTGTGCTAGTTTATCTAGTAGCTCTATTTCTTAGTGTAAATTAATAAGTTTGTGTCCTGGTTTATACACAAGCACTGTAGGCTGTGCTTTAAAGACAGAATTACTTTTCAGAGTGCTAACAATTCAGGGTTATTAGCCTGTAAGCCCAACCTGAATCGTGATGAATTCACCAAGGTGATGCTGGTGTGTGTTGGGGGGTGGGGGGTTCACTTCTAGAAGGACAGAGCTATACTCAGGGATATCATGACTTCACCTTATCATTTCCATTCAACCTTCAACACACTGTAAATATGCTGCTGCTGCTGCTAAGTCGCTTCAGTCGTGTCCGACTCTGTGTGACCCCATAGATGGCAGCCCACCAGGCTCCCCCGTCCCTGGGATTCTCCAGGCAAGAACACTGGAGTGGGTTGCCATTTCCTTCTCCAATGCATGAAAGTGAAAAGTGAAAGTGAAGTTGGTCAGTCGTTTTCAACTCTTAGCGACCCCATGGTTTGCAGCCTACCAGGCTCCTCCTTCCATGGAATTTTCCAGGCAAGAGTACTGGAGTGGGGTGCCATTGCCTTCTCTTCTGTAAATATGAGTAAGGAATTTAATAGGAATTAGAAATGTGTCCAGATGCCATACATGGCTGGTCTCACATTCTTGAAAATTCTCCTCTAAGGGTTTGCCACTCTGTCCTTTTGTGTATGTAACTCCACAAGAAGGTAGGGGCCATGTGCTTATATATATGGCTGACTGTAGCTTCAATGTTAGGTCAGTGGGTGCTCATATAGAGAAGATCAATACATATTTTTGAATGAATAAATAAAATGAATTAATAACTCCTGACATTTTCCATTCTGCCTTTCCTTCTATCCTTCCTTCTAATCAGGCAGCAGAAATGTAAAAATTCCAGATTTCCTAGACTCTAGATATATATTTGGTCTACAGGTTTTTGTGGGATTCCCAGGTGGCACTAGTGGTAAAGAACCCACCTGCCAATGCAGGTAGACATAGAGATGTGAGTTTGACTCTTGGGTTGGTAAGATCCCCTGGAGGAGGGCATGGCAACCCACTCCAGTATTCTTGCCTGGAGAATCCCATGGCTTGGCGTCTGGCAGGCTGGAGTCCATAGGGTTGCATGGAGTCAGACATGACTGAAGCCATTTGACATGCATGCACAATTTTTGTGTTGTGTCTCACTGTTGATGGTGTTTTGGAATGGAAATCAATTGGTTTTTCCCCTTGAGCTGCTGGGCCTTGCTTTGTAGCAACATAGTAATAACCACATTGATCATACTCCACCCTTAGCAGAACCCTTCCATTCCTTGCAAGAGCTAGTCAAATGGTTGAATTACCTGGCTTGCTTGAAGACTTCTGTGTTGTCAATTCTTCCTTTCGGAAGCAAAGTGTTTGTTAAAATTGGATGTAGAGTACAAAACTTCCTGTCTTTAAACCTTCAGGCCACAGGAAAATTAGATGTGACCGTAAACCCAAGCTTTGAAGAGAGCACATTCTCACTGGCTGAGCTGACAAAACTCAGATGTCCTACTTAAGCTTCAAGTATATTGCCAGTTCACACAAATGAGTTGAAAAATACCATTCAGCTTTAATGGTGGTGTTTCCTTTGCTAAGCAGTCCCTTTCTCAAATAAAAAAAAAATTAAAAAGAAAATTCTTGACAAATAAAGAAGGAACATAGCAGCAACATTTCTTAGATAGCCCAAAAAATGGTTATGAGGATGCCTTGATACTTGAGACATGGAAGAAACCTCTTTAAATATGTTCAATCAGCTTCCTTCAGTTTTTAACAAAATCAACAACAAAGAGAAACATGTTTCTATATGTTACAGTAGTTTCCAAAGCAAATCCCATAGAATAGCGGAGTTCCATTGAAGTTCTTCAAGCGTTCCACAAACATTTGGTTTTAATTTTATTTTTGCACAGGTTTTAAAGTCTTTCAAGATTGCAATTTTTATATCACCAAATGTCATGTATTTTAAATATAGACTGATGAAGGTCATCAATTAATTATTTGCTTGTACTGATGGGCTCATTTATTTCTGAATAGAAATAAGCTATAATACTTTCCCTGACTACTTGGTATCCTGAGCTTTCAAGGCAAATAGTGAAATGACTTTTAATATTTACAACTGCTTGTCTTGAATAAGGATTTCTATTGTATCATTTTGCCAAAAGAAAATATATCAATTAGTTGTAATCTTAAAAATCTAGAGTTGTTTCGATACTATGTAAGTTCCTGGGTTTACAGTTTTGTATTAAAAAAGGAAATTACATTTTCTTTAAATGACCTTATAAGCAGATGCTATAAACCTGGACCAATAAAATGAATAAATAAATAAATTTATCCTAATACATAAAATACTAAATAAAATAAATTTTTCCTAAAAGATACCTCTTTATTTTAAATATCCTTCTTACTTTTAAAAGGTAAGATGTTTTTAAAAAAGAATTCTATAGCTAAAAGATATTTTGAAGATTACTAGATTATATTACCCCTATATTTTTTAAGTTTTGAAACTATATGATTCTGTGATGTGTTTAAAATCATGAAGTGATTTTATACTGAAACTCTTATTTATCAGTGATTATTAGGCTACCCTTGGCCAGAATAGTTTTTTGATTGTGTTTCGTTTATCTGTTACAAGATATTTCCAAACTCAGTGGCTTAAAAGAAGTACATTTTATTAGTTTTATGATTCCATGGTATGACTGGGTGGTTCTTCTGTTTGTCTTATCTTGACTCACTCATGTAGCTATTTCTATCTGATGAAGCATCTGCAACCAGGGCTCAGGTGAAATTTTGCTACTTTGTCTTTTATCTTAGATTTCTTTATGGCATGACAGTCTCAAGGTAGAGTTTCGAGAGAACAAGCCTCAGTGTACCAGCCTTTATCAGGCTTCTGGTTGCGTTCTACTTACTGATGTCCCATGGGCCAAAGCAAGTTTCATGATCAAGTCCAGAGTCAGTTGAGGGGGGACACACAGGGATATGTGTGATATGGAGATATCACAGAGGATATGGAGAGGTATGATACACTGAGTGCCATTATTGTAATCATTTTTGGGCTTCTCTGGTGGCTCAGTCAGTAAAGAATCCACCTGCAATGCAGGAGACATGGGTTCGATCCCTGGGTTGGGAAGATTCCCTGGAGAAGGAAATAGCAACCCAGTCTAGCATTCTGACCTGGGAAATTCCATGGACAGAGGAGCCTGGTGGGCTGCAGTCCATGGGATCACAAGAGTTGGACATGACGTAGCAACTAAACCTCCACTATCACCGTAATAATTAACCAGTTTCCAATCAACAGGATTATAAAAGACTCTGCTAAACTTTGTAGAGTTTGAAAACAACATGTCCAGACTACAGAAGAGAGGCAGAAGAGAGGTCGTTATAATAGCAGCTCCAGCAAATAACACTTCCTTCTTGGCAGTGGGTGCTGCCCTTCTTCCCTTCAAAAGGTAAATCCTTTTCTCTTCCTTCAATCTTGATTGGTGCTGACCAGCAGAATGTGGCTGACATGATGTTGTAAGAGCTCTAGAGATACCCTGAAGTTTCTGTCTTCACTTTCTTGAGTCTTAAATGTCATATAAAGAAAAGTGGGCTAGGGGGCTTCTCTGGTAGAGACTCCATGCTTCTATTACAGGGAGTACAGCAGGTTTGATCCCTGGTCAGGGAACTGAGATCCCACATGCTTTGTGGCAAAGCCGAAAAAAAAAAAAAGAAAGAAAGAAAGAAGTGAGCTACTCTACTGAATGATGAGAAATCATGTGAAGAGAGAGGCCCCAGCTTTTCAGCCATCCCCATCAGACCTTGGACATGAGGATGAGAACATAACAGACTCTCTGGCTCCAGTGGTCCCACCAGATGGATACAGCTATAGGAGCAAGCCCATGTGAAACTACCCCTCCATTCCAAAGACTTGTGAGTAGAGGTGTTGGGGTGGTTTGTTACATAGTGATAGATAACTGATACAGGAAGTAAATATTAACTCTTATTATTCTTTATTTTAATTCTATGGAAGAGTCATTAATTTTTACCTTTTACAAAGAAGAAAAAAGAGTCTCTGAAAAGTTGAATTTCCTGTTGAAGATTATACAACTAAATAACTGATAGAATACAGTTCTGCTGACAGGCAAACTCTTAATCTTTCTCTTACACATTAAATCTAATTTTGGAGACTCAAAATTCCTTTTTTCTTTCTTAGTAAAGATGAATTACTTTAATTCAAGTTTTACTTAGTTTTCTTTTGAGGCAAAACTAGTCTGAAAGCTGATCCTGGGCATTACCTCCTTTGGCTGAGTATTTTCTCTTTCCTTGATTGATTTCTTTTGGGTTAAAATTTCTAGAAAATCTGACAGTTTTTAGAGGGCAAAGTTGAGCTTAATCCTGAGAAATAAGGAATCAGTCAGAATGTGATTAAATCAGTCTTAAGACTAAAAAGGTTATGAAAGTTTCCCTCTAAAAAACCAGCAAGAAAGTTTCAGTAACCAAGATATTCTGCCCTAGAATATTTCTACTTTATTTTTCTTCTGTGCTTTGGTTTGACAGGGTGCCTGTGTATCTTTGTAAGCTATCTTTTTGAGTTTTTATAGTTAATATATGGGACAGAGATATGTCATTGGTTAGGCAAATCTAGAGACAGACATGTGAATAATTCTATTTGGAAAATGTTAATTGCTTTCCAAGGGTTCAGCAGTTGCAGCAATGAAAAACAGTGTTTTGGAGACTCTGAATAATGTAGAAGGTGTGAATAAGGATGAAAATCTCCTGGTGACAGACCATTGTGAGGTCAGTGAGTCAAACTCCCAGGAGGGCACACTCGCTGGTTTTGAGTCACCAACCACATTTTTTTCTTAAGGGCCACACTCTGAGATGAAAATCATACACAGAGTAAGAAAAAATACTTCCTTTGTTATTGAAAATGTTCTCTCCACACATTGGGAGCACATACTTTTTTTGCAACCACCTAAGACACAGCTGAAATAAGCATGTCTGAATATTGCTGAGAGAGAAAGTGAGTCTAAGAAAAAATTGTGTGACTTTGAACAAGAGGAAATAATTTCTGTCTTCAGAGAAAGCTGAATCAGAAAGCGGCTCTGGATACTAACCAGAGCCAAAGAGGAAAGAGCCCTTCACTTTGCCTCTCATTTCCCTTCCATACGAGACAGACATAAACATACAAAAGGAAAGCAGCAAGCAAGCCAAGAAAGTAAACGTCCATCAACCTTCAGCAAATGAAGGTCCCTGAAAATGTTCTTTCCTTTCCCCCTTTTAAAATTGGAATATAATTGCTTTAAAATGCTCTGCTAGTTTCTGTTGTACAGTGATATAAATCAGCTATATGCATACACACATATCTCCTCCTTCTTGGACCTCCCTCCCACCATAACCCTTCATCCTCCCTTCGCAGGTCATCACAGAGCACAGAGCTCTTTGTGCTATACAGCTGGTTCCCGCTAGCTATCTATTTTGCACACAGTAGTATATATATGTCAATCCCAATCTCCCAGTTCATTTCACCCTCCCCTTCCCTCCTGTGTCCACATGTTCATTCTCTATACCTGCATCTCTATCCCTGCCCTGCAAATAGATCCATCAGTACAATTTTTCTAGATTCCATGTATATGCATTAATATACAACATTTGTTTTTCTCTTTCTGACTTATTTCACTCTGTATGACGTTCTCTAAACTGCAGTGAAGTATCACCTCACATCAGTCAGAATGGTTACCATCAAAAAATCTGCAATCAACAAATTCTGGAGAGAGTGTGGGGAAAAGGGAACCTTTTGGCACTGTTGGTGGAAATGTAAATTGATACAGCCATTATGGAGAACAGTTCCTTAAAAAACAAAAAATAGGATTATCTTGTGACCCAGCAATTCCACTACTGGGCCTATGCCCTGAAAAAGCCATAATTCAAAAAGACATAGGCACCCCAATAGAGACGCAGACACAGAGGACAGACGTGAGGATACAGGGCAGGCTGGAGGAGGGTGGAATGAACTGGAAGATTGGGATTGCCGTACGTACACTATCACATGTAAAATAGAGAGCTAGTGGGAACCTTCTGGATAGCACAGAGAACTCAGCTCAGTGCTCTGTGGTGACCTAGAGGGTGGGATTGGAGTGAGGAAGGAGGTCCAAGAGGGAGAGGATATATGTATATACATATAGCTGGGTCACATCATTGTACAACAGACACTAACACATATTGTAAAACTACTATACTTCAATTAAAAAGAAAAAGAAGCATAGTGTTGAATCTGAAGTAAATTGATACTTTTTCTAGGAGTAAATGGCTTTGGAAAACAGGCAGAAACCATAAAAGAAAACAATGAGATGTTTTACTATAAAAAACAAAGTATAGCAAAGATCATAAACAAAATAGAAAGCTAAACAGCAAATGGGGAAAACTGTTTGAAACATGACCAAGAGTGATGCTCTTTAAAGTAAAGAGCTTTTATAAACTAAACCAATGGTGAACTTCACAATAATAAAACAGTCAACGTTACAAAATGTAGATGGAACATAATCCTATTTTTCTAAAATAAATATGTATGTTCAATACATAGAACAAAAAGCTTGAATGGGATCTCAGGTGATTCTGATGATTTTTCTGATGTTTAATTGTATTTTCTATTCCTTTTGAAACATTTTTTATTCCTGAAAAAGATATTTAAAAAAAAACAAAAAAAATTATATAGCGAAAATGACATAGAGGTGAACAGATACTGATGCTGTTGATGACATCTTAAGGCTTATTCACTGCTTGTCTAGTTAGTTGTTCTGGATAGTTTTCAGATGAATATATCCTTTACCAGTGAGTATGTTTTATTATATTATACCCATGAATTTCTTTGCTCTGTAGGTTTATAGTTGAAAGAATGTGGGCAATTTTGACCCCAGTCTGCCATTAAAAAGGATTACGATTATATTGTAAGTAATTAGCCTCCAACTAATAAAAATAAATGGAAAAAAAAAAAAAAAGGATTACGATTATTTCAAGGGCTTCCTAGGTGGTGCTAGTGGTAAAGAACCCGCCTGCCAATGCAGGAGACACAAGAGACAGGTTTGATAGCTGGGTCAGGAAGATCTCCTGGAGGAGGCATGGCAACCCACTCCAGTATTCATGCCTGGAGAATCTCATGGACAGAGGAGCCTGGTGGTATACAGTCCATGGGGTCACAGAAAGTCGGACACAACTAAAGCAACTGAGCGCACACACATGCAAGGCCTTGGAGTCTAACTCATATTATAAAATCAGTCAAGGTCGTTTTCTTTTTTTAAAGCTCTAGCTAGTTTCTAAAATGCTTCTCTAATTTATTTTGCAATGAAATTAATTTTCAAAAGAAATCTCATGAAACTTGTAATAAAAGAATGAGGATTTTTTTTTTTTTTTGCTACTTATAGTCTATGTGGTACATTTGAGGAGGCCTCAGAATATCTCAACATTTTGGTGCTGAAAAACTCTTTTTTTTTTTTGGTGCTCAAAAACCCTTAAAGAATCTTTCATGCTGCTGCTACCTCCAAAGAGGAGTTTGTTTTCTTTTAAAACAATTTTTAATTTATTTTATTAATTTATTACATAAGTAATATGTTTCATTTTAGAAAAATTAGAGGAGTCAGATAACTTAAACAAGAAATGGCTGTAATTCTAGGCCCTGGAAATAATTGCTGTTAATAGCAGACTGTATATCATCTCACACATTTATAAATATCTTATCAAAGCACTCATTATGCTGTAAATCTGCTTCCTGTTATTTAATAATGCATCCAAAGCACTTTCCATTAAGTAAAATATCTTTCCATAGTAGTTTTTCATGGAACATATGGTCCATGTCATAAGTCGCCTTTAAATGAACATTTAAATGGCTTTCCATTTTTCACCATTTCCATTTTTCACTATTAGGAACTATACTACAATAAACAACTTTATATACATCTTTGTGCATTTGTCTGATTGATTCCTCAGGATACATCCACCAAAGTGGAATTTCTACATTAAATGAAACCTCTATTTTCAGAGGCATTTATTAGTATGTCCAAATGGCCCATTATTGAGGTGTTAACAATTTACACTCCCTTTAGTTGTGATCCTTAGCTATCTCTTAAACCGCTGACAGTCCGAGAGAATAAATAATGACATTGCAATAAGTTTTAATATGCCCTACTCAGAGTTCTAGTGAGGAAGTGTAGTTTTTCATACACTTATCAGTTGTTTGCATTTCCTCTCTTGTGACTTCCCCATTTAGTTACTTCCCAATTCTAGGAGAGAATCCAGACTACTTTTGGCTGTCTGATTCAATCTAGAATTTTCCCCAATTTTCATCTTTTCATCTCATTTAAACATTTCCTTTCTTGTCTAATCCTTAGAAAAATGACTGGGAGTCTAATATCCACCAAAACAAAATTTTCTATATGCTGTTAATTTTTCCAACCTACATTGACCTCTTTTCTTTTAATCTTAATAAAACACAAAACAATAGCATCTTTCAAAATGTGATAGGACAATAATGTTTTGAGGTTTGGGATGGGGCAAGGGCTTTGGCAAAAGAGAGGAAACAATCACTCTTGGTGAAAGAAATTGAGGGGAAGTGGAATTATTACGTTAGTATTTTTAAGAGTTTTACTATATGAATACTTGTTGTTCAGTCACTTAGTCGTGTCTGACTCTGCTACCCCATGGACTGCAGTATGCTAGGCTTCCCTGTCCTTCACTATCTCCCAGAGTTTGCTCAAATTTATGACCATTGATTTGATGATGCCATCCAACCATCTCATCGTCTGTTGTCCTCTTCTCCTCATGCCCTCAGTCTTTTCCAGCATCAGGGTCTTTTCCAGATATGAATACTAAGAAGCATAAAAGAACACAAACATTTCCCCAAACTTATTTTTATCACAAGATCATTTCTTCATCTCTTTGCCTTTATTCCCAGGTGAATGGTAGCCAAGAATAAAGCTGGACCCATGCAAACCTTTTATGCACTGTTGGAAAAATCAATTCCAAATGCATGTCTTGCTGTGTGTCACAAACATCATCATTCTACGTGGCATATGAAATGAAGATGATATTTATGATGACTCAAAATATACCTCTGCAAGATTTATGCTTGAGTACAAGGATCTCATCTAGAGATGTCCACTTCCTTGCAGCAGCAGAAGGTCTAGGAACTTAAATACTAGAGCTGAGAAGTTCCTTGGTGCATCTCCTGCACCCCAGTTGCTTACCTGTACAATGAAGGCTGCTAAGTGAAAACATCTTGCCCGAGGTCATATAATTCAGACTGGGAAAAACCCAGAGTTCCTAAGTCTAAATTCTGCAGGCCCTGCTTTCTAGTCATTACCTGGGGCCTGCTCTGGGCCCTGGTTCTAATCCCCAGCCTGTGTGTGAGGCAATACTTTGTGCATACCCCAAATCAGTGCTGGACTCTACTGCTCCCCAACACAGATGTGTTGACAAGATGAGGTATTGCTAGTGGTAAAGAACTTGCCTACCAATGTAGGTAGACCTAAGAGATGCTGGTTCGATCCCTGAGTGGGGAAGATCCCTGGAGGAGGAAATGGCAATCCATACCAGTATACTTGCCTGGAGAATTCCATGCACAGAAGAGCCTGGCAGGTTACAGACCATAGGGCTGCAGAGAGTCACACACAACTGAAGCGACTTAGCAAGCATATTCTTATCAGCAAACAGGATTTAGTACTGTCCTTATTTGTTATACTTTCAAGTTTGCATTTCACAGAGATGACAAAGCTGATTACGACTCATAAGGCCCAGAAGAATAATTATTGCAGGGAGATTAAGATTTCTGTTTACATCATGAAGCACACTCCTAATGAGAGATGCAGAATTGTGCAGCATCTCTGCTTTTGCAAAATGCACATTTGATGAGAATATATTTCACCGTCTACAGCCTCATATATTTCTGACTAGCTTTAAACTTAATTAGTTCCTTCTAAACCAATGTCAGTTAAATTCTGGGAGGGGGACTCTTCTTGAAGAACTTTCCCATTCGGATGAAATATGAGATGTTCATGGGCTGTAAAAATAGAGAACACAAAGACTAAATTTCTTGTCTGGAAGCAAAGTTCCTGGAACATGTGAGTCAAGTGGCAGTAGTTTGTAATTCACTTGAAAACATTCCTGCTCACAAAGAACAAGAGTGCAAACTGCGATCAACATCTGAGACTTTGCAGAAAACTCTTAGATAAAGAGGAAGGTGGTAAGCTGATGAGGCCCCCACTTGCTATGGAAATTTCAGAAGCTTTCTTTGAACTGCTGTCCACTGATAAACTACTTCATGTTTTTCGAGTTCCCATAGTGAGGAAAACATTCAAGTGTGCCGTCTACAAAATTAACTGTCTGACTACAGCCCACAAAGATGAGATCTGCAACTCAGCTTTATGCCTCCCTAGCCTTGTGTCTGGCTTCACTCCTCCTTTGCCGCTACCCTAAAAGGATCTTCTTGAGTCAGCTTGTTCTCTTTATTTTGTGAACATTACTTCTTCTTGCCTGTCTTTTTCTCTATAGCACATTGTTTCCCCTGCCAGGGGCCTGTTGTTCAGTCATCCAGTTGTTTCTGACTCTGCGATCCCATGGACTGAAGCAGGCCAGGCTTCCCTGTCCTTCACAATCTCCCAGAGTTTGCTCAAACTTAGGTACATTGAGTCAGTGATGCCATCCAACCATCTCATCATCTGTCATCCCCTTCTCCTCCTGCCCCCAATCCCTCCCAGCATCAGGGTCTTTTCCGATGAGTCAACTCTTCGCATGAGGTGGCCAAAGTATTGGAGCTTCAGCTTCAGTCCTTCCAATGAATATTCAGGGTTGATTTCATTTAGGATTGACTGATTTGATCTCCTTGTTGTCCAAGGGACTCTCAAGAGTCTTCTCCAACACCAGGGATGTACTCTATGATTTCTTCTTAGAGAACTCTGTTCCTCAGGTCCAGGTACAGCCTATACTCATGGAACAAGTTTTGAGACTGGGTATTTTTTTCAGGTGATGGACATGTCAATGTAAATAAGCAATCATTCAAAGTATTCGTAATTCAATGAGATCTAAAAGGCTTTGTATTTGCTCCAGTCCCATGCAATTCTCTCATTTGCTAAATTCCCAGAGTATTTATTTTCTAAACCTTTCCATTTTTGTGTGTGCTAAGTAGCTTCAGTCATGTCTGACTCTTTGTAATCCTATAGACTGTAGCCCATCAGGCTCCTCTGTCCGTGGGACTCTCCAGGCAAGAATACTGGAGTGGGTTGCCATGCCCTCCTCCAGGGGATCTTTCCGACCCAGAGATCGAACCCACATCTCCTGTATCTCCTGCATTGGTGTGTTCTTTACCACTAGCACCACCTGGGAAGCCCTTCCATTCCTAGTTATCAATTACTATTGTCTTGGGACACTTCTCCAAGCTTTGGTCTTCTGACTGTTTCCTTTGTGCACTTGAACAAATGCATCCCTTAATCTATAAATTTTTATGTGTGTGTTTCTATAGATTTAGTCTTTTTTTCAAATTAATTAAATGGAAAAGGAAAATCTTATTACTATATCAAAAAGAAAACCAGCATTACTTGCCTTAATAAAAAGTAACCATAAAGAATATAATGAAACCATAACATTTTTATTAAATTCTAGGAAAACACAGAAGAATGTTCATAGAAGCCTAATTCATTAAAGCCAAAAGCTGAAAACAACTCAAATGTTCACAGTGGTATGCTAGGTAAATTGTTGTGTGTTCACACAATAAGAAACTTCACAGCATGAAAAAGAACAAGCTACTATAACATCCACCAGATGACTATCACAGACATAATGATGAATGAAAGATGCTAGGCTATGTACTAAATGATTCCATTTCTATGAAAATCAAGAACAGGTATTGAAGCTCCCAAAGCTTGTTTGTCAGAAGAGAGTAGGGAGGGAAGAACGACAAAAATTTAAAGATTCTTATCACATCACATACCCTATTAAAATGTAAGCTCCAGAGACAGGGATCCTAACTGATTTGTTCAGTTGACACATCCCCAGTGCTTAGACTGGTAGCCAGCACATGGGAAATACTCATTAAACATTTAAATAAGTGAAATGGATTTTCTTTGTCCAGGAATCTGTGAAGTTATTTCTGCAACATCCTCATTCTTGAATATACATCAGCCGGGAGAGGATTGTGAATCTTCATTTCACACTTACTGAGGTCTGCACTACAGAACCTTCAAGAACCTTTGGTTTTCTGGATATCTGCAGCTCTACACAGCCCTTGACTCCAGCCGGCACAGGCTCTTCTTCCATCATTATAAATTTGTTTTCTCCAAACTTCTCTCCCAGAGTGGTCACTTAGACAAAAGAGCAGTCAGACTTTCACCACTAGTCCTTTCTTCCATGCTGTATATACAAAACATTTGTATTGGGACAACTCCAGTTTTGGCTGAAGCCCTTGCCTTTTGCAAGAGTCTTCTCTCCAGAAAAAGCCACACTGTTGGATGTACTTCCAAGCTAGAAGACACATGGTTTTGCTTTCGTCGTGCTGACTTCCTGTGTTGTGGGAAGGTAAGATCCTTTCCATGAAGAGGAAACACTCTGACTTTTCAGAATGAAAATAAAACCTTAGTATGCAGAAGCTTTGTAGTTTTCTTTTTTCTTTTATATTTTCTAGCATAAGAATCTCGAGTCAAACAGACGTGTGCCATAATCAAAATGAGGAGGTTAAATTTTTTTTTTCAATTTCTACTCTGATCAATGATTTTATGAAACTGATAGAAGCTATATGCTTCCCCATTCTATACAATATTAGCATCATATATCACCTTCCCAGGTGGCGCCAGTGGTAAAGAATCTTCCTGCCAATGTAGCAGACACGAGACTAGGATATGATCTCTGGGTTGGGAAGATCCCCTGGAGAAGGAAATGACAAGTCACTTCAGTATTCTTGCCTGGAAAAATCCCATGGACAGAGGAGCGTGGCAGGCTACAGTCCATGGGACTGCAAACAGTTGGACATGACTGAGCACTTGTCAGCATATCACTTTTTACTTCTATTAGGAAATAATAGGATTGTTGCAAAAGTGACATTAACTCTCTTGCTTATGAAGATAGTTTCCAAAATAATAGAAAAATTGTAAAAACTTATGAGTGTTCCTTGGTTCATAACCCTTCTGGAAGCTCCTCCATGGACCTAAGCTTTTGAAATGCAGCCTGAGCTTGTGTCTTGGCATTGGAGGTAAGTGGAAAGGGCTCTATATGTGGTCTTAGCCTCCAAAATAAATTTTTCTATCAATTCACCCAAGGATAATGGGATTTTAGGAAATCAGGACACAAGTTTAAGAACAGGAGCCACAGATTGAGAAACAGCTGGCTTTAAGGCCAGTTTTAAAGATTCCCTGAGTAATGTCAGCGAGTCTGCCTCATTTTGCTTTCTTTGTTTTCCTTTTTACATCTCATGAGATCTGAGGACAGCATTTAGATGTTTTACTTCATGTCAATAAAATGTATCAGAAAGTCAAACTTACCTATGTGCCAGGGAGAGATATAGACCTTCAAGAAAATTTCAGATTAAAATTCTGTTTACTGAAGTACAAGTAAAACATGATATTGTTCTTATATTTTCCTTTTCCCCCATAAGCATCATCTTTTCCATTCTCATGCCCAGCTCCTGTAAACTGTCCTTGAAATGTAGATTTATTTTTCTCTCTGTGAAGCTAATTTCCAAGCTACCTTAAATTTCATATTTCCTCGATATTAAGATTCCTCAATATTAACAGTCCATTAATGATAAACAATGTCCTTGATTTTTTTTTTTATTTTTATTATTTTTTTTTCCAGTGGGTTTTGTCATACATTGATATGAATCAGCCATGGATTTACATGTATTCCCAATCCCGATCCCCCCTCCCACCTCCCTCTCCGCCCGATTCCTCTGGGTCTTCCCAGTGCACTAGGCCGGAGCACTTGTCTCGTGCATCCCACCTGGGCTGGTGATCTGTTTCACCATAGATAGTATACATGCTGTTCTTTTGAAATATCCCACCCTCACATTCTCCCACAAAGTTCAAAAGTCTGTTCTGTATTTCTGTGTCTCTTTTTCTGTTTTGCATATAGGGTTATCGTTATCACCTTTCTAAATTCCATATATATGTGATAGTATGCTGTAATGTTCTTTATCTTTCTGGCTTACTTCACTCTGTATGATGGGCTCCAGCTTCATCCATCTCATTAGGACTGGTTCAAATGAATTCTTTTTAGTGGCTGAGTAATATTCCATGGTGTATATGTACCACAGCTTCCTTATCCATTCATCTGCTGATGGGCATCTAGGTTGCTTCCATGTCCTGGCTATTATAAACAGTGCTGTGATGAACATTGGGGTGCACGTGTCTCTTTCAGATCTGGTTTCCTCGGTGTGTATGCCCAGAAGTGGGATTGCTGGGTCATATGGCAGTTCTATTTCCAGTTTTTTAAGAAATCTCCACACTGTTCTCCATAGTGGCTGTACTAGTTTGCATTCCCACCAACAGTGTAAGAGGGTTCCCTTTTCTCCACACCCTCTCCAGCATTTATTGCTTGTAGACTTTTGGATAGCAGCCATCCTGACTGGCGTGTAATGGTACCTCATTGTGGTTTTGATTTGCATTTCTCTAATAATGAGTGATGTTGAGCATCTTTTCATGTGTTTGTTAGCCATCTGTATGTCTTCTTTGGAGAAATGTCTGTTTAGTTCTTTGGCCCATTTTTTGATTGGGTCATTTATTTTTCTGGAATTGAGCTTCAGGAGTTGCTTGTATATTTTTTAGATTAATCCTTTGTCTGTTGCTTCATTTGCTATTATTTTCTCCCAATCTGAGGGCTGTCTTTTCACCTTACTTATAGTTTCCTTTGTAGTGCAAAAGCTTTTAAGTTTCATTAGGTCCAATTTGTTTATTTTTGCTTTTATTTCCAATATTCTGGGAGGTGGGTCATAGAGGATCTTGCTGTGATTTATGTCGGAGAGTGTTTTGCCTATGTTCTCCTCTAGGAGTTTTATAGTTTCTGGTCTTACATTTAGATCTTTAATCCATTTTGAGTTTATTTTTGTGTATGGTGTTAGAAAGTGTTCTAGTTTCATTCTTTTACAAGTGGTTGACCAGTTTTCCCAGCACCACTTGTTAAAGAGGTTGTCTTTTTTTCCATTGTATATCCTTGCCTCCTTTGTCAAAGATAAGGTGTCCATAGGTTCGTGGATTTATCTCTGGGCTTTCTATTCTGTTCCATTGATCTATATTTCTGTCTTTGTGCCAGTACCATACTGTCTTGATGACTGTGGCTTTGTAGTAGAGTCTGAAGTCAGGCAGGTTGATTCCTCCAGTTCCATTCTTCTTTCTCAAGATTACTTTGGCTATTCGAGGTTTTTTGTATTTCCATACAAATTGTGAAATTCGTTGGTCTAGTTCTGTGAAAAATACCATTGGTAGCTTGATAGGGATTGCATTGAATCTATAGACTGCTTTGGGTAGAATAGCCATTTTGACAATATTAATTCTTCCAATCCATGAACACGGTATGTTTCTCCATCTGTTTGTGTCCTCTTTGATTTCTTTCATCAGTGTTTTATAGTTTTCTATGTATAGGTCCTTTGTTTCTTTAGGTAGATATACTCCTAAGTATTTTATTCTTTTTGTTGCAATGGTGAATGGTGTTGTTTCCTTAATTTCTCTTTCTGTTTTTTCATTGTTAGTATATAGGAATGCAAGGGATTTCTGTGTGTTAATTTTATATCCTGCAACTTTACTATATTCATTGATTAGCTCTAGTAATTTTCTGGTAGAGTCTTTAGGGTTTTCTATGTAGAGGATCATGTCATCTGCAAACAGTGAGAGTTTTACTTCTTCTTTTCCTATCTGGACTCCTTTTACTTCTTTTTCTGCTCTGATTGCTGTGGCCAGAACTTCCAACACTATGTTGAATAGTACTGGTGAGAGTGGACACCCTTGTCTTGTTCCTGATTTCAGGGGAAATGCCTTCAATTTTTCACCATTGAGGGTGATGCTTGCTGTGGGTTTGTCATATATAGCTTTTATTATGTTGAGGTATGTTCCTTCTATTCCTGCTTTTTGGAGAGTTTTAATCATAAATGAGTGTTGAATTTTGTCAAAGGCTTTCTCTCCATCTATTGAGATAATCATATGGTTTTTATCTTTCAATTTGTTAATGTGGTGTATTACATTGATTGATTTGCAGATATTAAAGAATCCTTGCATCCCTGGGATAAAGCCCACTTGGTCATGGTGTATGATTTTTTTAATATGTTGTTGGATTCTGTTTGCTAGAGGAGGCATTCTTTAAATTAGTCAATGTTCATAAAATTACCTACTCTTTGATTTTATATAGTGAAATAAATGAACGATTTGATAAAAGTAATGCCAGGGCAAAAGCAGAAGTCTAAAATCTAGACACAACTATTAAATACAATAGATTCTTTGACAAGGAGGTCAGTTATTGGCATTTAGAGTCAAAAGAGAGTTAAATGAGACAATACATTTTTAAAGCACTTAGCTTGTGATACAGTTGAGTGCTTGGCGAATGTGTCCAAGGAATAATATTAAATATGAGGTAAGGGTTGTTCTGATGTCAATAACATCCAGAGAAAGACTGGAAATGCTCATCCTTTCCAGCCATTTGTTTTAGAAGACATAGATTTATTGAAGTCATACCACTTCAACCAGACAACATAACTGGATTAAAAAAATGCTGTCATTTAAAAATGAATGCCCTGTTTTGTGTGTGGGTGTATATGTGCGTGAATTCAGAGATAAGAGTTAATCACAGCTCTGGTAATGTTTTAATATTTTCAGGAGGAAGTTTGACCTTTTTCGTAGTTGATGGGCCAGAAGAACCTTTACAGAGTATCTTTGCTTCTTCAACATTTCACACACAAGAATCAGAAAAAAGTATTGATAAATCCAGATTTCTTTATTTTTCAAAGTGATTTTCTTTCCCTTATGGAGCAAATTATATAAGAAAAACTTTCTTCTTTTGGTTAGATAAAGGTGTGATTTTTGAAAGGAAGTTATTACTTGTGGGAAGGAGGAGTATAACTTTCTGAGTTTTCATTGGATCCTTCTGCGGTAGGAAGTAGATTTAATGCAGTTACTGCAAAGAAGTGCTGTAGTGAAGCGTGGAGGGAGACAGGAGGCTTCTGAGTTAACGTGGGCAGGGACCCTGGGCTCGAGATAGAGATGAAGCATCCCAGTGGGGAGAAGGGTACTGGAAGGGGTGATGGAAGAAGGTTGATGGCCACCATTTTGCCCAGATCAGCCCTGATGGCACCTCTTTTTACATAATATGTGTGCAGGTGCATGTTAAGTGTCTTTAGTCATCCTACTGAGCATAAACCCATGGACTGTGGCCCTCTAGGCTTCTCTGTCCATGGGATTCTAGAGGCAAGAATACTGGAGTGAGTTGTCATGCCCTCCTCCAAGGGCTCTTCCTGACCCAGGGATTGAACCCCATGTCTCTTACGTATCCTGCATTGGCAGGCAGGTTCTTTACCACTCATGTCACCTGGGAAGGCCAATATATATATGTACATTATATATATAAAGAGGTAAATGTGATAAAGATGACTCTTCTACAATTGTTCCTCAATCTTCTGTTTTGTAGCCTTGTAATCTTGGCGGTAGCTTATTTAGGGCTTATAAAGTTTAAGATTTACCTTCAATATAATCCCATGCTGGTATGGCTCTGAGCCTGGCCTTCAGGAGGTGTTGGCTTTGCTAACTGCATTACTCTGTATCTGTTAGAAAATGCCACACTCCTTGTTAATGATAACTTGTTTCTAGCTGTCTGCAGTGTGATAACTCTTTTTAGCTAGGCTTCATTTCAGTTTCATGAGAGCGCTAACTACACCTTAGCATACATGATAAAGCTACACATGTAGCTGAAAATAAGAAAGAGTGTCTCCATTTGGTTTATGGAGATCTTAGAGTACAGAAATAGATTTCCATGCAAAGTGGCTCATCCTCAAAATTGTTTGAGGTAACATTTTCATTCTTATTTTAAGATAGAGAGAATGCCCAAGTGACCAGCTGGCAAACACTAGCCTGGTGGTTGCCAATGAGGAAAGGGAGCAATTTTTCTTCCAAGGGACATGTGGTAATTATGGAGACACAGTCAATGGTCATGACTTGTGGGGTGGTGCTACTGGCATCTCGTGGGTCGAGACCAGAGATGCCGCTAAAAATCCTGCACTGTCAAGATAGTCCCCCCAACAACGAAATATTAACTGGCCCCAAATGTCAGTGTTGCCAAAGGTGAGACCCCCTACACTAGAGACTTTACTTGAATATGGTTTTTCTGACTTTGGAGCTCATCCTCCTCACTATACAGTGCAGAAGAGTTGGTTTCTCCAAGTATGTCTTCTATTTCCAAGGGTCCTGGGAAGTAGAAAAGGGGAAGGTAGAACTGGATATGCTCCAGAAACAAAGAGGGAGGAAAAAATAATTATTGATCGTTTCTTCTGCCAGGAACTATTCAAAGTACTTTACATGATTAGATTCATTTAATTTTAAGCACAATTCCTTGGAGCTTTCACAATTTATATAAGTGATTATAAAATGAAAATAAAGTTAAGAAAAATTCTACGGTGATGATGCTAGTATAGATCCAGAACTTGGAGTCATATAGATGTGTTGCTTGACAGACGAAAGCAGAAAAGACAAAGAAGCCTGTTAGAATAGCAGAGAGCAGACTAATCACAGCAAGAGAGATGTCTCATGCACATCCTTACCCCAAGGGTATCATCTACTCACTCTATGAGTATCTGGGTTGCCAGAATTTTGGAAATGCAAATAAGTCAGCATTATTATAGCACTGTGTTGAACTTAAGACATCACTGGTTGTAAGATGCACTGTTTCTTTTATGTACCGCTAAGAAAGAAAAACACAATTTATAGTTGTGAGACCCCATCAATTTGAAGAGATACATTCCTATTTATATGTCTTTCCTGGTAACTCAGTTGATAAAGAATCTGCCTGCAATGCAGGAGACCCTGGTTCAATTTCTGGGTCAGGAAGATCCCCTGGAAAAGGGATAGGCTACCTGCTCCAGTATTCTTGGGTTTCACTGGTGGCTCAGTTGGTAAAGAATCCACCTGCAATGTGGGAGACCTGCGTTCGATCCCTGGGTTGGGAAGATCTCCTGGAGGAGGGTATGGCAGCCTACTCTGGTATTCTTGTCTGGAGAACCTCCATGGACAGAGGAGCCTCCTGGCTCTCAGTCCATGGGGGTCGCAAGGAGTCAGACATGACTGAGTAACACAGCACAACACATTCCTATTTAAATGTACACCCACAACAATTCAGTACAAATGGGTTGAGAGATTCCACATGACACTAGGCCATAGTGTACAGAATGTAGTAGAGCATGAGAACTAACCTCATCCTCAGGAAATAAAACAAAAGTCTTTTAAAAGTCATTAAATTTTTGGATCTCCTCCCTTAACCCTCCAGTAACAGTTCATTAGACATGAACTGTGAGACACAGTGAAGATACAGTGAGAAGAGAACCAATGAAGAGAATTCTCACCAGACATTGAATCTGTTGGTATCTTGATCTTGAACTTCTCAGCCTCCCAAACTGTAGGAAATAACTTTGCTGTTTAAGTCACCCAATCTATGGTAATTTGTTATAGCAGCAAAAACTAAGACAGTTGGCCAATTTTTATGTTAATGGGAATAATTCAGTAGTGAAGCAGCCATTGATGCGATAAGGGAGAGGATAAGCAGCTTAATTTTTGAAAATGTGGAGAAAGATGGTCTTCAGGGTATTACTGGAGGTGTGGCCCATTGTTGAGAGCAGTGACATCTTATTTGATGTAATGGAGAAATTATGAGAAAAGATGTAAGGTGACAAGTTTTGCTAGTGGGAAGATGAAAGCATTGATTTTTTTCTTTAAATCAATAGTATATGAGATAAGGCTATTGGTTGTGAATGAGAAGTTTGGACAGAGTGCAGTTGTTGGAGAAGGGATTGTAAGATGTGAAATAGTTTGAGTGAGTAGGAAAGTAAATGAATTGAAGAAGTATAATATGATTGCTGCACTGTGCTGGTTGATCTTTTGAGGTCTGTGATCATAAATTATGTTGTTGTCTAGTTGCTAAGTCGTGTCTGTCTCTTTTGTGACCCCACGGACTGTAGCCTGCCAGGCTTTTCTGCCTATGGGATTTTCCAGGCAAGAATACTGGAGCAGGTTTCCATATCTTACTCCAGGGGATCTCCCCAACCCAGAGATTGAACCTGCGACTCTGCACTGCAGGCAGATTGTTTACCACTGAGCCACATGGGAAGCCCCTGATCATAAATTCTAAGAGATATCACATAACACTGTTTTTTCTCGTCAATGATCAGCTACTTGGGTGCATCACAGATATATAGTTGGATTTAAACAAGAATAAGGCTTTCTTTAGCATGCCGGTAGGGGTGAAAGGGGGCAGGCAATGATTAGAATGATAGACAAGTGCAGGCTTATCTGTGCAAGGCCTCAGAAGAAATGGCTAATGATTGTATGTGGTAGGCACTTTCTGTAATGGCTCCTAATTATCCACACTTCTTGGTGTTTACACCCTTGTGCAATTCCCTTGGGTCCTGTGTATAGATTGAACCTAGTGACTTTCTTCTAGTAAATAGACTATAGCTAAAATGATTCAGTGTCATTTCAGAAATTAGGTTACCAAAGACTGTGATTTCTATCTTAGTAGCACTGTCTCTCTTATCTTCTCATTTTCTTGCTCTGATAAGGTAAACACCCTATTGTGAGATGCCCTGTGGAAAGGTCCACATGGCCAGGAACTTCCACTTGCCTCTGACCAACAGTCAATGAGAAATTGAGGTCCTCAGTCTAACAGCCTGCGAGGAAGTGAATCCCACCAACAATTTAGAAGCAGATCCTCCTCCAGTTAAGGTTTAGATGAGACCACAATTGTGACCAACCAACCTGCTCTTGATTGCAGCCTTTCTGAAAAACCCTCATCTGGAAGTCTTAACTCAGCCATGCCCAGGTTCCTAACCCACAGAAACTATGACCTAACAAATGTTTGCTGTTTTAAGCCATTAAATTTGGGGATGATTTGCTGTGCAGCATTAGATAACTGGTACATGATGTGATGATGGAATGAACGAGTCAGAGGACTTGAGGGGAGCTAAAGAGTGAGTGGAATGGCTATGCTAGAGCAGATAAAGACAGGAAATAGTGGCCATGGAGGGGGAAGTGGGTACTTGAAGTCAAGATTTCAGATATTGTGCAGATAACAAGAAAGACAAGGTCTAAGAGATGACTACAAAGATGGTGGCTGAGGTGGGGTGAAGGAATAGATCTTTGGAAGTTAAAAGACCAAGAAACCTAGAAGGCAAAGTGTTACATCTGCATAGATGCTGATAGAATGAAACTAACAGGAAAAGAAATGGAAAAGAAGACTGTTTGAAATGTGAGCCCCTTGTTATCCTGAGGGTCCTCTAACCTTAAAGTGTGTGAGTGACAGTTGCTCAGTCATGTCTGACTCTGCAACCCCATGGACTAGCCGCCCCCCCCCCCCACCCCGCCCCCAGGCTCCTCTGTCTATGGAATTCTCCCAGCAAGAACACTGGAGTGGGTAGCCATTCCCTTCTCCAGGAGACCTTCTTGACTTAGGAACTGAACCAGGGTCTCCTGCACTGTAGGTGTATTCTTTACCAGTTGAGCTATGAGGGAAACCCCTAACTTTATAAGGTAGGTCTCTTTCCAGGATACATCCTGGATATGAATATGATGCTGTAGCCAGTGCTCTGATGATTAGACACATCAGCTGGAGACTTTGCAGTATAAGTTGGGGAAATGAAGAAACATAGAGATGATGCATCCATTTTAGAAATGGTAATGATAGCAACATTTTCTAGTCTCCAGTAGCACCACTATCCAGTATCTAGTCTCAGTGACATGGGGTGGAACAGTGATTCTGTGTATTAGCTGTGGGGGCAAAATAGGTTCATGGGGCCAGAACTATGCCTGCAGTGAATCCTCTAGGGGGTTCTGTAAGCTACCTATAAATTCACTTTTTGGCAGAAGTTAGTCAGAGTTTAATTCTTCTGGTGCAACTAAGAATCCTGACTGACAGTGATGTGATAAAATCTGATGCCATGAACATCAAAAAAAGTGAGGAATGTGTCTTGTCAGGACCACATAGATGGACTAAAAGGGGAAGTGGTTTTGTTCAATAGCAAAGTTATGACATACCAATAAATGTACCTAAAAGCATGTTCATTTTAGCATTATTTATAACAGCAAAATAGCAATTGCTTAAAAAACATGCTCTATGGAGAGTTGCTCTAAAAATTCAGCCAAAAATCGTTCTCCTTTAAGTTTTTGTAAGGAATTACAATGCTGTGTTCTTGAAAAATTAATGACACAGAAGAATGTTTAAGATTTGTTGACAAGTGAGAAGAACAAGGTTACAGGATGATATATACAATGTGAGCTCAATTTTGTTGATAAAACTATAGAAGTCTGTATAAAAAAATACTAGAGGTATATATTACTACCTTTACATGTTAAAAGTGATTGTCTTTGGAGAAAAGGATTATAAGTCATTTACATTTCGTTATTTGTGCTTTTAAGTATTTTCAAGTCCTCTGAAAGGAGTGGTTTAAGTAATGTAAAAAATTTTAAGAAGTTAAAAGTGAAATTTGATAAATATTTCCTCCAAAAATATGTTGAGGATTTGATGTGGCTTTCTTACGTGTAATCCAGCCACAGTGATAGGAATCCTGGCCCCCAGGATCTCCAGCATGAATTCTGAAGCTTTATTGTGGGTTGTGTCAGGGTTGGCTCCTTGTAGATGTGGAAGAAGCTACTGTGGTCACCAGTATACCTAATTTGAGTGAGAGTGGATCTTTGGAATTTTCTTTCCTTAGAAGGATCTATTTTCCTTGGGTGACAAGAAAGAATAGAGGTAGTCTGTAATAGTTGCCTTTCAAAACCAGGTAAGAAAATTCACTAGGTCTTGGAATCTTTATCTAGTCTTGACTCAAAGCTCTGATTCATAGTCATTGTTGTTCAGTCAGTCGTGTCCGATTCTTTGTGATCTCATGGACTGCAGCACACCAGGCTTCCCTGTCCTTCACCATCTCCTGGAGTTTGCTCAAATTCATGTCCATTGAGTCGGTGATGCCATCCAACCATCTCATCCTCTGTTGTCCCGTTCTCCTTCCTCTTTCAATCTTTCCCAGCATCAGGGTCTTTTATAATGAGTCAGCTCTTGGCATCAGGTGGCCAAAGTATTGGAGCTTCAGCTTCAGCTTCATCATCAGTTAGTCCAATGAATATTCAGGATTGATTTCCTTTAGGATTGACTGTTCTGATATGCTTGCAGTCCAAGGGACTCTCAAGAGTCTTCAGCACCACAGTTGGAGGTGATTCATAGGGTAATTTTAAAGTCTTTAAAAATATCTATATTTTCTTCTTGTTCAAAACGTTAGTAAATCTTTATTTTGTTGAAATATGTGGTTTAATTTCCATAACATTAGTTTCCAAAAGCATTTTGGAAATCTTTTTTTCCATAGATGGAAAGTTTTATGAAACCCTGTTTATCTTGAAAAAATCTTTTTCCACTATAATACAGAACAGAGAGAAAAGAAACACTCCTTCAAAAACCAGAGTAGTGTTCACTTAAGAAAAATAATCCATTTGTTTAATCTTTGTGCAGCATCAATATGCCAAGATTTTTTTAAATGTAGCTTGGTAAAGCTTAATATACTTAACTGCTTTACAGAAGAAGATAAAATCTATTTTCTCTATGTATTTCAACATAATTTTATTTAAAAAATCTATATTAGATAAGATGTATATGCTGTCAACAATACAAAATAGCTAAAATACATTGGTTTTGTAAATTTCAGTTTATAATCAGTTGCAGCTGTGTAGTATCCAAATGCTGGAAGAGTGAACACAGAGAACTACATAAATTTTGAATGTGAATATCACACTTGTTCTTTCAAATTTTTGGCTAACAGAAGACTGCAGTATCCTTACAAGAGGTTGGCTCTAATTGGTTTTGCCTTTTCTGGAACTCTGAGAAACTTTGAGGTCACTGTCAGGATGGGCCCAGGCTTCTTTCTGAGCTCCAGATCAGGTGCCCTTGGATTTTCACCAAGTCTAAGGAATCTATAGGGTCAACACCCTGACTTCAGTAGTTTCTTAAGGGAAGAACATCAGCCATAGCCTCCTTAGAGGTTAATGCAGAACTAAAATCATTGCCTTGATTTTGAGATTTTAAAAAATTTTAATTTTTCTTCTTCTTCTTTTTTTTTTTTTTTTTTTGGTGAGTCAAAAAAATGGGTAACTTTCCAGTCATGTGAGACAAATTTAGATAAAGAATTCCACATAGAGTTGCTCAGAAGCCAGTAATCTGTGCAGAATTCTTCATTTCCTGGAAGTTTTAGGAATCACACATGTGGTTTGGGTGTTGTGCATGAATTACCTTTGTGAAAGAATTTTCTACCTTCTTCAGGCATCTCATAAACAACTAGTGTATGTCCAAACCTGGCACCTGCACTGCTTGCTTCAATTTGAGAGCTCCTGTTTTAAAACCTGCAAGGTATGCTGAAGAACAGGAGCATTTTATGCCTGAGAAAAATGAAAGAAATTGTCTTTCTTCAGATGAGAGAATTTACTTTTATTATCAATTATTGTGCTTTCTCTATCTGCTCTTTTTTTTTTTTTTTTTTCTCCTTCTGATATTAGTGTTTCTTAGGTCTCTTGAAGCTCTTTTTCAGGTGTCTTAAATCTTCCTTGATTATTTCTATCTGTGTCTGTCTTTGATTTTTTTAAAGGTCAACTTCTACCAAAAATTTAGAGAAGAGCTAACACCTATCCTACTCAAACTCTTACAGAAAATTGCAGAGGAAGGTAAACTGGCAAACAATGAGGCCACCATCACCTTAATAACAAAACCAGACAAAGATGCCACAAAAAAAGAAAACTACAGGCCAATATCACTGATGAACATAGATGCAAAAATCCTGAACAAAATTCTAGCAAACAGAATCCAACAACATATTTAAAAGATACATCATGACCAAGTGGGCTTTATCCCAGAGATGCAAAGATTCTTCAATATTTGCAAATCAATCAAAGTGATACAGCACATTAACAAAATGAAAGATAAAAACCATATGATTATCTCAATAGATGCAGAGAAATCCTTTGACAAAATTCAACATCCATTTATGATAAAAACCCTCCAGAAAGCAGGAATACAAGGAACATACTGCAACATAATAAAAGCTATATATGATAAACCCACAGCAAACATTATCCTCAATGGAGAAAAATTGAAAGCATTTCCCTTAAAGTCAGGAACAAGACATGGGTGCCTACTCTCACCACTACTATTCAACATCATTTTAGAAGTTTTAGCCATAGCAATAAGGGAAGAAAAAGAAATAAAAGGAATCCAGATTGGAAAAGAAGTAAAACTCTCACAGTTGCAGATGACACGATCCTTTATATAGAATACCCTAAAGACACCACCAGAAAAGTAGTACAAAAACTAATCAATGAATATTAAAGTTAGTAATATTAATTGCAGGATATAAAATTAACACATAGAAATCCCTTGCATTTCTATACACTAACAATGAGAAAACAGAAAGAGAAATTAAGGAAACAATACCATTCACCATTGCAACAAAAAGAATAAAATACTTAGGAGTATATGGACCTAAAGAAACAAAAGACCTATACATAGAAAACTATAAAACACTGATGAAAGAAATCAAAGAGGACACAAACAGATGGAGAAATATACCGTGTTCATGGATTGGAAGAATCAATATTGTCAAAATGACTATACTACCCAAAGCAATCTATAGATTCCATGCAATCCCTTTCAAGCTACCAATGGTATTCTTCACAGAACTATAACAAAGAATTTCACAATTTGTATGGAAATACAAAAAACCTCAAATAGCCAAAGCAATCTTGAGAAAGAAGAATGGAACTGGAGGAATCAACCTGCCTGACTTCAGGCTCTACTACAAAGCCACAGTCCTCAAGACAGTATGGTACTGGCACAAAGACAGAAATATAGATCAATGGAACAAAATAGAAAGCCCAGAGATAAATCCACGTACCTATGGACACCTTATATTCAACAAAATAGGCAAGGATATACAATGGAAAAAAGACAACCTCTTTAACAAGTGGTGCTGGGAAAACTGGTCAACCACTTGAAAAAGCATGTAACTAGAACACTTTCTAACACCATACACAAAAATAAACACAAAATGGATTAAAGGTCTAAATGTAAGGCCAGAAACTATAAAACTCTTAGAGGAGAACATAGGAAAAACACTCTCCAACATAAATCACAGCAAGATCCTCCATGATCCACCTCCAAGAATATTGGAAATAAAAGCAAAAATAAACAAATGGGACCTAATGAAACTTAAAAGCTTTTGCACAACAAAGGAAACTATAAGCAAGGTGAAAAGACAGCCTTCAGAATGGAAGAAAATAATAGCAAACAAAGCAACAGACAAAGGATAAATCTCAAAAATATACAAGCAACACCTGCAGCTCAATTCCAGAAAAATAAATGACCCAATCAAAAAATGGGCCAAAGAACTAAACAGACATTTCTCCAAAGAAGACATACAGATGGCTAACAAACACATGAAAAGATGCTCAACATCACTCATTATCAGAGAAATGCAAGTCAAAACCACAATGAGGTACCATTACACGCCAGTCAGGATGGCTGCTATCCAAAAGTCTACAAGCAATAAATGCTGGAGAGGGTGTGGAGAAAAGGGAACCCTCTTACACTGTTGGTGGGAATGCAAACTAGTACAGCCGCTATGGAAAACAGTGTGGAGATTCCTTAAAAAACTGGAAATGGAACTGCCATATGACCTAGCAATCCCACTCCTGGGCATACACACCAAGGAAACCAGATCTGAAAGAGACATGTGCACCCCAATGTTCATTGCAGCACTGTTTATAATAGCCAGGACATGGAAGCAAACTAGATGCCCATCAGCAGATAAGGAAGCTGTGGTACATATACACCATGGAATATTATTCGGCCCTTAAAAAGAATTCATTTGAATCAGTTCTAATGAGATGGATGAAACTGGAGCCCATTATACAGAGTGAAGTAAGCCAGAAAGATAAAGACCAATACAGTATACTAATGCATATATATGGAATTTAGAAAGATGGTAACAATAACCCTATACGCAAAACAGAAAAAGAGACACAGATGTACAGAACAGACTTTTGGACTCTTTGAGAGAAGGCGAGGGTGGGATGTTTTGAGAGAACAGCATCAAAACATGTATATTATCAAGGGTGAAACAGATCACCAGCCCAGGTTGGATGCACTAGACAAGTGCTTGGGGCTGGTGCACTGGGAAGACCCAGAGGGATGGGGTGGGGAGGGAGTCAGGAGGGGAGATCGGGATGGGGAACACATGTAAATCCATGGCTGATTCATGTCAATGTATGGCAAAAACCACTGCAATATTGTAAAGTAATTAGCCTCCAACTAATAAAAATAAATGAAAAAAAAAAAAAACAACAACAACTGGAAATGGAACTGTCATATGACCCAGCAATCCCACTGCTGGGCATATGCACCAAGGAAACCAGAATTGAAAGAGACACGTGTATTCCAATGTTCATTACAGTACTGTTTACAATAGCTAGGACATGGAAGCCACCTAGATGTGGCTTCATCAGCAGATGAATGGATAAGAAAGCTGTGGTACATATACACATGGAATATTACTCAGCTATTAAAAAGAACACATTTGAATCAGTTCTAATGAGGTGGATGAAACCAAAGCCTATTATACAGAGTGAAGTAAGTCAGAAAGAAAGACACCAATACAGTATGTTAACACATATATATGGAATTTAGAAAGGTGGCAACAATGACCCTATATGCGAGACAGCAAAAGAGACACAGATATAAAGAACAGACTCCTGGACTCTGTGGGAAAAAGCAAGGGTGGGATGATTTGAGAGAATAACATTGAAACATTTATATTACCTTATGTGAAGTAGATTGCCAGTGCAAGTTTGATGCATGAAACAGGGCTTTGAAAGCTGGTGCATTGGGACAACCCTGAGGGATGGGATAGGGAGGGAGGTAGGAGGAGGGTTTAGGATGGGAGACACATGTACATCCATGGCTAATCCAAGTCAATGTATGGCAAATACCACTACAATATTGTAAAGTAATTAGCCCCCAATTAAAATTAATTAATTTTAAAAAGCCATACAGAGTCAATAAAATTAATATTATTTTATTTTAAAAAAGCAGTCTTAGATTTAAAACAAAATTGAGATAAAAGTAAACAGATTTCCATTATACTCTTACCCTGTCCCCACCATATGAACAGCCTTCCCCATCATCAGCATTCAGGGTTTACTTCCTTTAAGATTGGCTGGTTTGATCTTGCTGTCCAAGGGACTCTCAAAAGTCTTCTCCAGCACAGTTTGAAAGCATCAATTCTTTGGTGCTCAGCCTTCTTTTTGGTCCAACTCTCACATCCTTAAGTGACTACTGCAATAACCATAGCTTTGACTATACAGACCTTTGTCAGCAAAGTGATTTCTTTGCTTACTAATACACTGTCTAGGTTTGTCATAGTTTTCCTTCCAAGAAGCAAGTGTCTTTTAATTTCATGGCTGTAGTCATCGTCTACAGTGATTTTGGAGCCCAAGAAAATAAAATCTGTCACTACTTCTACTATTCTTATTATGCATTCTTGTGTATGTGTTAGTCACTCCGTTGTGTCCGATTCTTTGTGACCCCAAGGATTGTAGCTCAGCAGGCTTCTCTGTTCATGGAATTCTCCAGGCAAGAATACTGGAGCGGATTGCCATTCCCTCCTCCGGAGGAATTTCCCAGTCCAGAGATAGAACACTGGTCTCCTGCCTTGCAGGCAGATTCTTTATCATTTGAGCTACAGGGAAGTCCTACGCTAGTATTATGCTGTTATTCACATCATTTTCTGTCTCCACCAGCATGGAGAAATTCAGTTCAGTACAGTTCAATCACTTAGTGTGTCTGACTCTTTGCGACCCCATGGACTGCAGCAGGCCAGGCGTCCCTGTCCATCACCAACTCCTGGAGTTTACCCAAACTCATGTCCATTGAGTCAATGATGGCATCCAACCATCTCACCCTCTGTCATCCCCTTCTTCTCCCACCTTCAATCTTTCCCAGCATCAGGGTTTTTTTCAAATAAGTCAACTCTTCACATCAAGAGTTTCAGCTTCAACATCAGTCCTTCCAATGAACACCCAGGACTATCTCCTTTAGGATGGACTGGTTGGATCTCCTTCCAGTCCAAGGGACTCTCAAGAGTCTTCTCCAACACCACAGTTCAAAAGCATCAATTCTTCAGCACTCAGCTTTCTTTATAGTCCAACTCTTATATCCATACATAACTAATGGAAAAATCATAGCCTTGACTAGATGGACCTTTGTTGGCAAAGTAATGTCTCTGCTTTTTAATATGCTATCCAGGTTGGTCATAACTTGCCTTCCAAGGAGTAAGTGTCTTTTAATTTCATGGATGCAGTCACCATCTGCAGTGATTTTGGAGCCCAAAAAAATAAAGTCTGCCTCTGTTTCCACTGTTTTTCCATCTAGTCCCCACAAATTGATGGGACTAGATGCCATAATCTTAGTTTTCTGAATGTTGAGCTTTAAGCCAACTTTTTTCACTCTCCTCTTTCACTTTCATCAAGAGGCTCTTTAGTTCTTCTTCACTTTCTGCCATAAGGGTGGTGTCATCTGCATATCTGAGATTATTGATATTTCTCCCGACAATCTTGATTCCAGCTTGTGCTTCATCCAGCCCAGCATTTCTCATGATGTACTATGGAGAACTTAAGAACTTCTTAAGAAGTCCTGCATTCTTATTATGTTGTATTCACATCATTTTCTGTCTCCACCAGCAACTCTATTTCATTAGGGAAAAATCCAGACATTCTCTTTGTTTTTCATCACAGCTGGCACGCTACCTTATGTGAATTACTCTTACTTGGTGATCCAGGCTCGGTTTTAACTAAAAAAAAAAAAAAAAAGACCCAATGTATCATGTATAAGAGAGGCATCTCTAGAGGAGCAGTCAGTTGTCCTTGTAGAGGCACCAAACGGAGCCTGCTTTCTCTATTTCTCAGACCTCTCCCTATCCCACTCTGGGAGTAGAGAAAATTCAGATCAGTTGTTCAATGGATATAAAGACCTTGTAGCCTTATCCCGTTAATGTTCATCTCCTCTGCAGAGTCCAGGGATCTTCTGGGGCCAAGTTCTTAAATACCATGACATTCAGATCCTTGGAACCTCTTCGGTTTCTGCCATCAGGTTTCCCTTTAGCCCACAGAGGAGAGACCCCTGAAACAGTTTTGTTACTCATACTCTTGGGCTCCATCTATTTTTTTGGCCCCAGCTGAGAGGAGAATGAGTTGGAGCTGTGGTCAGGCTAAACAAGCATGAGAAGTAGTCATCTGCTCTTTCTAGAATTCTGCTCTCCAGAAATAAACAAACAAAAATCACACCATTTTCAGTGAGAAGATTGATTTTGAGATCATGATGTATATCTTCTACAATATGCAGAAAGCTCTATTGGATTGGCATTCTCTCAACTATACTTATTATCTGTTTCCATATTTTATTAACACAAGGATAACACATTCACAGTGGTAACACTTGAGCCACTGTAAGATGCTAAAGGAATACAATATTACTAGAGAAAGTCAATTTACACTCAGTACAAAGCTTTAGTGTTTTCTGATTTTGTTCCACTGAGATACTTTAAAGAGTCAACTCATGAATGATTTCCATGGTAACATTATAAAAAAAACAGTTTATTCAATTGATCAGAATAGCTGACAAGGTGAGTTGAAAGAGTTTACCAGTTATTTTATGTTAGGTCAAATGGAGTTATTCTAAACCTTAAATAAGGACGTAGAATATATTTCAAGTGTTTCAAGTGTTTTTGTGAATAACATTATAAATCCTGCACATTTTCCAAAATTCAGCATATTTCGAGTTGGTAATAATTGTGTTTATTTTACTTCTCATGCAAATTTGTCTTTCCTCCTTTATTTTGTGACTGTTTTCCTATTGAAGAGAGGTTTTGGTTTTCAACTTCTTAAATATTCATAGTAGACAATTCTTATGCCTGAAGGACTGAGATATGTGATTCTTCTCTCGGCTTTTTTTCTCTTAGATCAGTGACAGGAGATGAAATGTGAACAATATGAATCTAGAACACAATTTTATGGCAGTGGAATATGAGAGAATTTATTATGCTATGCAATTTTGTAGTTCTTGGCACCAGAGTGTGCACATTGCTGATTTCATAATGTCCTTTTCCTTATTTAATGGCTCCAAGCAAAGACAAAGATTCTAGTTTCATAAAGTGTTATCCTCATATACAGAGGGCTTTAAATATTATGTATCTTATTTATAATGAATTTGCTTTGCTTCTTTTCTTCAGGCCCTTTGTAAGAAAATATTTTTTTATATTGAGAAGTTAGAAAAGTGGATTTCTGATTTGTGTTTCAGACTGAAAAATATATGTTTTAAATATTTTGTAATTATCCTAATAGAAGCATAACCCTTATACACTTGGTGACTACTAATTTTTTTCCCACATTTTAGACCTTTCTCTTGATCTGGAAATTAAATTCAACAGCCTACTTGGCATCTATACCAGGATATGTGACACGAATCCTAAATCTTGCATGCCCAAGTGGAAGCATTTATTTCCTACCTATAGCAGTTTAATGATGTTTTCCCTAAAGTTGTATCTATTCAGAATCTCAGAAAGTGATCTCATTTGAAGTAAAAGACTTTGACAATATATTTAAGTTAAGGACTTCAAGATGAGATCATCCTGGATTAGGATGAGCCCGACATCTAATGTCCTTACAGAGACAGGAGGAGAGAATACAGAAACACAGGGGAGAAGGCCATGGGAAGATAAGAGAAGGTATCAGAGTCATGCTGACGCAAGTCAAGGACCATCAGGAGCCCTAAGAAGCTGGAAGAAAGAAAGATTCTCCCCTAGAGACTTTAGAGGGAATGTGGCCATACCAATGCTTTGATTTCAGACTTCTGGCCTCCAAAACTGTGCAAGAATAATTTCTGACGTTTTAAAGCCACCCATGTGTGTTCTCAGTCACTCAGTCGTGTCTAATTTTTTGTGACTCCATGGACTGTAACCTGCCAAGCTGTTCTGTCCATGGGATTTTAGAGGCAATAATAGCCACCTAGCTTGTGACAATTTGTTAAGGTTGTCACAGGAAACTAATATAGTACCCCTTCCAAAGCCTGTTATTCTTCAGTCTTCCAAATTCAAGTCAATGACAACTTCATTCTCAAAACGTCGAAAGCATCCGTGACTGCTCTTTTTATCTGACATTTAAAATCCAGTTTGTTAGCTAATTCTGTTAGTTTTACCTTCCAACTATAACTGAAATTCAACTACCACTACTACAGCCTTGGTCCAGGACAGCGTCATCCTTTGCTCATTTCAGCAGCAGCCTCCTAGCTGATCTTCCAGATCCTACCGCTGCCCTTCCTTTATACATGGTTGATTCTTTATATATTAACAGTCACCAGGGTGATCCTTTTAAAGCTAAGTCAAGTCACTCTTCTGCTCAAAATCCTTTATGGGAGGGATGTCCATCTCATTGAGGGCTAAAGCCAAAGATTCTGCCAGCTACCCCCATGATCTGCCACTTCTCAATGCCACCATTCTCCTGTCTCCACCTCTGCCCTGACTCCACACACAGATGCACTGGCTTCTTTGCTTATCATCTCAGGGCTACTGCACCAGATACGCCTTCTGCTAGGAATGTTTCCCACGGTTTGCTCACCTCTTCATTCTCTTCCTATCTTTGCTCAAATGTCACCTGAGGCTTTCTCTGATTCCCCTATAAAAATATCCCCTTTTAGTCTCTTTCTCACCCTCTCTCATAGTGGTGATCATGATCTGACATGTTACTTGTTCATTGTCTATCCACTGCTGCCTGAACTCCTATCTAAATCTCACTAGAACAAGAGTTGTGTTTTATTCAGTAGTTTAGTGTCATCTCCCCATGCCTGGTACACAGTAAGCTCTCAGTAATTATTTATTGAATGAAAGGGCAGCTCAGACCATGAGACTTATTTGTTAATACTTTCAATACACTAGGGAAAAATCAGACATGCTATCTATATGCTTATTTATAACCTGCTTGGGATTTTATCAGTAACTGATTTTATCTTAACTAATTTTAAAATTGTTTTATTAATAACACAGCAAATTTACAGATGACTATTTGAATCAGCCTGTATATGCTTTATCTAAAAAATAATCAGACAACCCAAAAGAAAAGATAAAAAAAATTTTCCATCTCTCTAGGATTCTCCATTTGTGACTCAACTTCACCATTTTTCTCTTAGGCAGCTTTTAATTTCCTTTTTAAATTTTTGTTAGCACTTATGCTGACCCTGTTAAAAAGTATCAGGTCTGATCTTTGCTCTATTTCTTTTACTTCAATGACATTAAAAATTTTTACAAGCTTGGGAGTCAGAGGAAATGTCAGCTCCCCTCTCTCCTCCCTCCATCACCCCATTCCACTCTGTCTGAGTCTGATGTCTACACCCCCTATTATAGTTGTCTTTGCAAAGCATACCAGTGACATATTGATGGCTCAACTCAGGACCCTCTGCCTTGATTTCTCAGCACATTTCACATTTTCAGTTTCCCTTCTTGGTTGTTTTATGGTTTTCCCCCTATGCAGAGGCTGACCTTGCCCCTCTGCTCCATAGCATCTGTTCCTCCTGCTCTCTAAGAACGACATCTTCTAATCCCAACCTCTCTTGACATCTGTTCCCACAGCACGTGGGAACTGGTGGCATTTTCATTTGAGTGCTTTGTCATTAAATGTATATAAAAATAAACTTTCTCCTATTCTACTCCACTAATTTTCCTCTCTGTTTTTTCTTTCTTCAGTGGTGTTCTTAATCTTTCAGCTTTACAGGTTCTAAACCTTGGGGTCATTACAAAAATTTTTTTTCTTCTTGAATTTTTTTTTTTAACCCAGAGTATTCAAAGCTGGAATATTCAAAATGCTGCTCATTTACCAATTCATTTTCACACTTATATCCTCTATTAAAACATGTTTATCACCACAAGCTTAAGTGTGAAATGTCCTTAAAGAGGCTCCTTGACTCAAGATTTTACTCTTTTGGCAGATACATCAAATTATGTTTTATAAAATCTTAATTATTTTATTCTTTCTCCCACTAAACAAGACTGAAATCTTGAGGAACTTCCTAGCCCTATAGATAAAATTTAAACACCTTTGCCTTGAATAACATGTTTTCTTGGCCATTAGGGTCCTAAAGTCATTTCTTTCCCCAATTCACAGATGCAGCCAATCAGATATCTCATTGTCCCCCAAAACTACCACGTGCTTTTCCACCTTCATGCTTTTATCCCACTGTCCTTCATTTTCTCTGAACTCATCCTTCCTGTCTTTTAAAACCTAGATCAATCCACCTTTGCAAGTCTCATCACCTTTGATTCTATCTTCTTCCTCAAAGTTCTTTCCTAGCCCTTATTTTGCAAGAAATTAATTTCAATTTATCATAGATATCCTTTTATATTTTTACCAATGAAGTTTCCAGTCTCGTGTATACAGAATTTTTATTGTTTTTAAATTGTTCACCTCCCCAGTAAAGGGCGTTGCCTGTTTAAATTGCCATCTCTGTTTCTGTCTCTCACACACATATGTGCACACACTTTTAATGATCTCTGCTTATAGTCAACTTTATTAAGATTACCTTATAGTTTAGGCAATAACATTGAAGTATTTTTAATTTTTTTTCCAATCTGATAGCAAAAACAATAACATTATTACTCTAGAGGACTTAGAAAAATGCATAAAATTATGAAAAATAATTTATACCCCTATATAAAGATTCGTTTTAAATATTTTTCTTTACTGAAACATGCACATATATAATTATTATTCATATCCATAATCTTGCCTCCTTTTTTAATGTTGTATCAAATCACTTTTTCATGTCAATGAATACACTTTTAATCTTTCCTAAATCCTTGTTGGTTGCTGTGTAAAGTGGGCTTCCTATCACCAAGCTCAAAGCAATCTTTGAACACAGGAAGCCCTGAGTGATCTCACTGTAAACATATACAGAAGAGGTGTGTTATTTATTTTTTTTTATTACAGCTTCATCCTAGCAGTCATTAGTCCCTCTTACTTTGGTGAAAGGATACTTAGAGATCAGGAAATACTAGATGAATTACTGGTACATGGCTTCTCCTTAGTCAAATACCTTTCAGAGTAAAACAATAAGAGTGATGAGGGTTGTGGAAACCAAGTCACATGTTGTTGCTGTTCAGTCGCTCAGTCGTGTCCAACTATTTGTGACCCCATGGACTGCAGCACATCAGACATTCCTGTCCTTCGCTATCTTCCAGAGGTTGCTCAAACTCATGTCCATTGAGTCAGTGATGCCATCCAACCATCTCATCCTCTGTCGTCCCCTTCTTCTCTTGCCTTCAGTCTTTCCCAGCATCAGGGTCTTGTCTAATTAATAAGCTCTACATGTGACCCAGATAACCACAATGGAATGATCACTCACCTAGAGGCAGAAATCCTGGGATGAGAAGTGTAGTGGGCCTTAGGAAGCATCACTATGACCAAAGCTAGTGGAGGTGATGGAATTCCAGTTGAGCTACTTCAAATCCTAAAAGATGACGCTGTTAAAGTGCTGCACTCAATATGCCAGCAAATTCGGAAAACTCAGCAGTGGACAGAAGACTGGAAAAGGTCAGCTTTCATTCCAATCCCAAAGAAAGGCAAGGCCAAAGAATGCTCAAACTACCACAAAATTGCACTCATCTCACACGCTAGTAAAGTAATGCTCAAAATTCTCCAAGCCAAGCTTCAATAGTAGCTGGTTTTAGAAAAGGCAGAGGAATCAGAGATCAAGTTGCCAAAATCTGTTGGATCATTGTAAAAGCAAGAGAGTTCCAGAAAAACATTTATTTCTGCTTTATTAACTATGCCAAAGCCTTGTCCATGTGGATTACAACAAACTATGGAAAATTCTGAAAGAGATGGGAATACCAGACCACCTGACCTGCATCTTGAGAATTCTGTATGCAGGACAGAAAGCGACAGTTAGAACTGGACGTGGAACAACAGACTGGCTACACATCGGGAAAGGAGTATGTCAAGGCTATGTGTTGTACCCTGCTTATTTAAATTAGATGCAGAGTACATCATAAGAAACACTGGGCTGGATGAAGCACAAACTGGAATCAAGATTGCTGGGAGAAATATCAATAACCTCAGATATGCAGATGACACTAGTCTTATGGCAGAAAGTGAAGATGAACGAAAAAGCCTCTTGATGAAAGTGAAAGAAGAGAGTAAACAAGTTGGCTTAAAACTCAACATTCAGAAAACTAAGATCATGGCATCTGGTCCCATCACTTCATGGGAAATAGATGGAGAAACAATGGAAACAGTGGAGACATTTTTGGGGGCTCCAAAATCACTGCAAATAGTGACTGCAGCCATGAAATTAAAAGACGCTTGTTCCTTGGAAGAAAAGCTATGACTGACCTAGAGAGCATATTAAAAAGCAGAGACATTACTTTGCCAACAAAGGTCCATCTAGTCAAAGTTATGGATTTTCCAGTAGTTGTGTATGGATGTGAGAGTTGGACCATAATGAATGCTGAGCACCGAAGAACTGATGGTTTTGAACTGTGATGTTGGAGAAGACTCTTGAGAGTCCCTTGGACTGCAAGGAGATCCAACCAATCAATCCTAAAGGAAATCAGTCCTGGGTTTTCATTGGCAGGACTGATGTTGAAGCTGAAACTCCAATACTTTGGTCATCTGATGCAAAGAACTGACTCATTGGAAAAGACCCTGATGTTGGGAAAGATTGAAGGCAGGAGGAGAAGGGGACAACAGAGGATGAAATGGTTGGATGGCACCACTGACTTAATGGACGTGAGTTTAAGTAAACTCTGGGAGTTGGTGATGGACAGGGAAGCCTGGTGTGCTACAGTCCATGCAATAGCAAAGAGTTAGACATGACTGAGCGACTGAACTGAACTGAATGCATTAGGTGGCCAAAGTATTGGAACTTTAGCTTCTGCGTCAATCCTTCCAATGAATATTTAGGACTGATTTCCTTTAGGGTTGACTGGTTAGATCTTCTTGCAGTCCAAAAGACTCTTAGGAGTCTTCTCCAACATCACAGTTCAAAAGCATCAATTCTTTGGCACTCAGACTTCTTTATGGTTCAACTCTCACATCCATACATGACTACTGGAAAAGCCATAGCTTTGACTATATGGACCTTTGTTGGCAAAGTAATGTCTGTGCTTTTAAAACACTGTCTAGGTTTGTCATAGCTTTTCTTACAAGGAGAAAGCATCTTTTAATTTCATATCTGCCATCACCACATGAGGAGCAGTTGAAAAAATTTAGGATATTCAGCTTGGAGAGAAATTATAGAAACAGCCATCAGGATTACATTCCAACATTGGAAGAGAAGTTGTGTGGAACATTTGTGATTTGCTCTGTCAACTTCTAGAGGAGATACATGAGACCAACATGAACACATATTTCAATTGAACAAGGACAAGACATAGCTAAGTAAGACTTCTCTAACAAATAAACTATGAAAAAGGCCTGGATGGCAAGAGTCTTTGCCCTGTATATACACTGAAGGCATATTGCAGTGGGGATTCCAGGATCTCCTAAGTGAGCTGATCCCAAATTTGATCCCCAAATCCTTTTTGGGGTTAGAGGTATGATTCCAGAGTTACTTTTTCTCATTCCCCTCCCCACCCACTCAAATAAAGTCTCATTTGGCCACTAAAAGAGAAAATGTCTCGCTTTGGATTATCCCAGACATATTCTTGAAATTACTTCATAATTCATTTTAAATAATTCTCCAATATCCTTAATTATAACTACTATCCTGGGTATTTCTCTTTTTTGTGAAGAGAGAGTTTAACAATCATCCTTCATAGATGATGATGATGATCCAAATGAATGCACAGTTATGGTGGAATAGTTGGTACTCTGCAGTGACAAAGACTGTGAGCTCTGAATTCCAAATCTGCCACTTTACCACCTGTATGGGTTCTTGAGTCATTGCCGAAGTCTTATCAGTCTTTTAAGGTAATAAGTTCATGACAATTTTGTAAAGATTAATGCTCTTAAGGTTGTAAAGCTCACAGGACAGTGTTTGACACACATAGTAGGTGCTCAGTAAATATCCAGTGTGATTATGTACTCTTCTGTATGAGATGCCATGCTGAGTGCTCTGACTACTCGTGAACACTGTCCATGTCCTGCTTTCAGGAAACACTTAGCCTAGCAGAAGATACTCTCAGGTAAACAAAACATTTCCAAGTGGTCTATTTACATTCTGATAAGGTGTGTACAGATGCTAAAAAAAAAAAGCCAAGGTGTCTAGCTCCATCTCGGGTGGTTAAGGAGAAGGTTTCTGAGGGCAAATGGTTAAGCATAAACTATAACATTAGCTACACTTAGCAGACGAAAGTTAGGGCAAGCAGTGTTTCAGGCACATGGATAATATGCACAAAGCTCTGGAGTTGAGAGAGAACAGGACATATTATAGGCTACCAAATTTAAGGCAAACATGGGATATTTGTTAGACGAGATCTGCTTATGATGGGTAGGTATGAGAGGGACTTAAATTTATATTAAAACTATTCTTTTCAGTTTTCTATTATACTCACCTTGCAGTCTGATTTAACATCTATGCTCCACTTACAGAAAGCCTCATATCTGATCTTCTGGAGTATCTGTAAAAACTTTATGGTTCCTTCCATCATGGTTCCAATCCCTATCCCACTTTTGTCTTATTTTGAGGTTGCTGACTCTAATCATCATGTGTGTAGATCTGAAACATATGATGATGAAGATGATGATGATGATGATCATGATGATGATGTTCCCAGCAACAAGGCATCTATGGTTTTGGAAGTGTTCAGCAGGCCACAGAATTCTACCGTATTTCCACTTATTGTTGACAATTACCTGAAATAATCTTAAATCAATAGTAGTTGGCTTGAACTAACTTATCTGGAAGGTTTTCATTTGGTGATTTAGAGATAATTAATTCTAAGAAAGCAATCCCAAAGAATGCTCAAACTACTGCACAATTGCACTCATCTTCCACACTAGAAAATAATGCTCAAAATTCTCCAACCAAAGCTTCAGCAATACGTGAACCATGAACTTCCAGATGTTCAAGCTGGTTTTAGGAAAGGCAGAGGAACCAGAGATCAAATTGCAAACATCTGCTGGATCATCAAAAAAGCAAGAGAGTTCCAGAAAAACATCTATTTCTGCTTTATTGACTACACCAAAGCCTTCATCTGTGTGGATCACAATAAACTATGGAAAATTCTGAAAGTGATGGGAATACCAGACACCTGACCCGCCTCTTGAGAAACCTGTGTGCAGGTCAGGAAGCAACAGTTAGAACTGGACATGGAACAACAGACTGGTTCCAAATAGGAAAAGGAGTACATCAAGGCTGTATATTGTCACCCTGCTTATTTAACTTTTATGCAGATTATATCATGAGAAACGCTGGGCTGTAAGAAGCACAAACTGAAATCAAGATTGCTGGGAGAAATATCAATATCCTCAGATATGCAGATGACACCACCTTTATGGCAGAAAGTGAAGATGAACTAAAGAGCCTCTTGATGAAAGTGAAAGAGGAGAGTGAAAAACTTGGCTTAAAGTTTAACATTACAGAGACTAAGATCATGGCATCCGGTCCCATCACTTCATGGGAAATAGATGGGGAGACAGTGGAAACAGTGTCAGACTTTATTTTTATGGGCTCCAAAATCACTGCAGATGGTGATTGCAGCCATGAAATTAAAAGGCGCTTACTCCTTGGAAGGAAAGTTATGACCAACCTAGATAGCATATTAAAAAACAGAGACATTATTTTGCAACAAAGGTCTGTCTGGTCAAGGCTATGATTTTTCCAGTGGTCATGTATGGATGTGAGAGTTGGACTGTGAAGAAAGGTGAGTGCCGAAAAATTGATGCTTTTGAACTGTGGTGTTGGAGAAGACTCTTGAGAGTCTCTTGGACTGCAAGGAGATCCAACCAGTTCATCCTAAAGGAGATCAGTCCTGGGTGTTCATTGGAAGGACTGGTGCTGAAATGGAAACTCCAGTACTTTGGCCACCTCATGCGAAGTGTTGACTCCTGGAAAAGACCCTGATACTGGGAGGGATTGGGGGAAGGAGGAGAAGGGGATGACAGAGGATGAGATGGCTGGATGGCATCACCAACTCGATGGACATGGGTTTGAGTGCACTCTGGGAGTTGTTGATGGACAGGGAGGCCTGGCGTGCTGTGATTCATGGGGTCGCAAAGAGTCAGACACGACTGAGTGACTGAACTGACCTGAACTGAACTGAATTATAAGAGAGCTGAGACATTTTTCCCAATCAGCATTTATATAAGCTAAAATATGTTTCAAATTGGACATTTTTATTTTGCCTCAGTTTGCTTTTGGTATTTTTCTTTCATTTTCTTTTTACTGTATGCACATTAGCATCAAAATGATCAACTCAATTTAATACTTGAATCTTGATTCTTTATAAAGAATTTGTGCTTAATGATTATAACTGAACATTCAGTTCAGTTCAGTGCAGTCACTCAGTCATGTCTGACTCTTTGCAACCCCATGAACTGCAGCACGCCAGGCCTCCCTGTCCATCACCAACTTCCGGAGTCCACCCAAACCCATGTCCATATAGTTGGTGATGCCATCCAACCATCTCATCCTCTGTCGTTCCCTTCTCCTCCTGCCCTCAATCTTTCCCAGCATCAGGGTCTTTTCAAATGAGTCAGCTCTTTGCATCAGGTGGCCAAAGTATTGGAGTTTCAGCATCAACATCAGTCCTTCCAATGAACACCCAGGGCTGATCTCTTTTAGGATGGACTGATTGAATATCTTTGCAGTTCAAGGGACTCTCAAGAGTCTTCTCCAAAACCACAGTTCAAAAGCACCAATTCTTGGTGCTCAGCTTTCTTTATAGTCCAACTCTCACATCCACATGACTACTGTAAAAATCATAGCCTTGAATAGATGGATCTTTGTTGACAAAGTAATGTCTTTGCTTTTTAATATGCTGTCTAGGTTGGTCATAACTTTCCTTCCAAGGAGTAAGCATCTTTTAATTTCATGGCCGCAGTCACCATCTGCAGTGATTTTGGAGCCCCCCAAAATAAAGTCTGACACTCTTTCCACTGTTTTCCCATCCATTTCCCATTAAGTGATGGGACCAGATACCATGATCTTAGTTTTCTGAATTTGAGCTTTAAGCCAACTTTTCCACTCTCCTCTTTCACTTTCATCAAGAAGCTTTTTCATTCCTCTTCTCTCTCTGCCACAAGGGTGGTGTCATCTGCATATCTGAGGTTATTGATATTTCTCCTGGCAATCTTGATTCCAGCTTGTGCTTCTTCCAGCCCAGCGTTTCTCATGATATACTCTGCATATAAGTTAAATAAGCAGGGTGAAAATACACAGCCTTGTCATACTCCTTTTCCTGTTTGGAACCAGTCTGTTGTTCCATGTCCAGTTCTAACTGTTGCTTCCTGACCTGCATACAGGTTTCTCAAGAGGCAGGTCAGGTGGTCTGGTATTCCCATCTCTTTCCATAGTTTATTGTGACCCACACAATCAAAGGCTTTGGCATAATCAATAAAGCAGAATTAGAGGTTTTTCTGGAATGCTCTTCTTTTTCGATGATTCAGCAGATGTTTGCAATTTGATCTCTGGTTCCTCTGCCTTTCCTAAAACCAGCTTGAACATCTGGAAGTTCATGGTTCATGTATTGCTGAAGCCTGGCTTGTATAATTTTGAGCATTACCCTACTAGAATGTGAGTTGAGTGCAACTGTGCAGTAGTTTGAGCATTCTTTGGCATTGCCTTTTCTTATGGATTGGAATGAAAACTGAGATTTTCCAGTCCTTTGGCCACTGATGAGTTTTCCAAATTTGCTGACATATTGAGTGTAGCACTTTCACAGCATCATCTTTTAGGATTTGAAATAGTGCAACTGGAATTCCATCACCTCCACTAGCTTTGTTCATAGTGATGCTTCCTAAGGTCCACTTGACCTCACATTCCAGGATGTCTGGCTCTAGGTGAGTGATCACACCATCGTGATTATCTGGGTTGTGAAGATCTTTTTTGTACAGTTCTTCTGTGTATTCTTGCCACTTCTTCTTAATATCTTCTGCTTTGTTAGGTCCCTACCATTTCTGTCCTTTATTGAGCCCATCTTTGCACGAAATGTCCCCTTGGTATCTCTAATTTTCATCAAGAGATCTCTAGTCTTTCCCATTTTATTGTTTTCCTCTATTTCTTTGCATTGATCACTGAGGAAGGCTTTCTTATCTCTCCTGGCTATTCTTTGGAACTCTGCATTCAAATGGTATATCTTTCCTTTTCTCCTTTATTTTTCACTTCTCTTCTTTTTACAGCTATTTGTAAGGCCTCCTCAGACAGCCATTTTGCTTTTAGGATTTCTTTTTCTTGGGGATGGTCTTGATTCCTGTCTCCTGTACAGTGTCATGAACCTCTGTCCATAATTCATCAGGCACTCTATCAGATCTAGTCCTTTAAATCTATTTCTCACTTCCGCTGTATAATCATAAGGGTTTTGATTTAGGTCATACCTGAATGGTCTAGTGGTTTTCCCTACTTTCTTCAGTATAAGTCTGAATTTGGTAATAAGGAGTTCATGATCTCAGCCACAGTCAGCTCCCGGTCTTGTTTTTGCTGACTCTATAGAGCATCTCTGTCTTTGGCTGCAAAGGATATGATCAATCTGATTTTGGTGTTGGCCATCTGGCCACATGGCCAGACATGTTTAGAGTCTTCTCTTGTGTTGTTGGAAAAGGATGTTTGCTATGACCAGTGTGTTCTCTTGGCAAATCTCTATTAGCCTCTGCCCTGCTTCATTCTGTACTCCAAGCCCAAATTTGTGTGTTACTCCAGGTGTTTCTTGACTTCCTACTTATGCATTCCAGTCCCCTTTAATGAAAAAAGACGTCTTTTTTGATTTAGTTCTAATAGGTCTTGTAGATCTTCATAGAACTGTTCAACTTTAGCTTCTTCAGCATTACTGGTCAGGGGATAGACTTGGATTACTGTGATATTGAATGGTTTGCCTTGGAAACGAACAGAGATCATTCTGTCATTTTTGAGATTGCATTCAAGTACTACATTTCAGACTCTTTTGTTGACCATGATGGCTACTCCACTCTTCTAAGGGATTCCTGCCTACAGTAGTAGATATAATGGTCATCTGAGTTAAATTCACCCATTCCAGTCCATCTTAGTTCGCTGATTCCTAGAATGTCGATGTTCACTCTTGCCATCTCCTGTTTGACCACTTCCAATTTGCCTTGATTCATGGACCTAACATTCCAGGGTCCTATGCAGTATCGCTTTTTACAGCATCAGACCTTGCTTCTACCAGCAGTACAATCCACAACTGGGTGTTGTTTTTGCTTTGGCTCCATCCCTTCATTCTTTCTGGAGTTATTTCTCCATTGATATCCAGTAGCATATTGGGCACATACCAACCAGGGGAATTCATCTTTCAGTGCCCTATCTTTTTGCCTTTTCATATTGTTCTTGGGGCTCTCAACACAAGAATGCTGAAGTGGCTTGCCATTCCGTTCTCCAGTGGACCACATTCTGCCAGACCTCGCCACCATGACCCGTCCATCTTGGGTTGCCCCACACAGCATGGCTTTGTTTCATTGAGCCATATATAATTGTTCATATATAATTAAGCATAATACTATGAATAATTTTTGGTTCAGCTGTACAGTTTTGCATATTTTCTTAATATTTTCTTTAGGGGTAGTCCAATTTAAATTGATAAACTTACTTTTACTAATGTGAAACAGGCTGCAATTATTTATGTTAATGAACTTTGTTTCTTAAAAAACTGTTATGTCAAAATATGATATTTTAAACTGTGGGAAGTCCTTAGTGTTCTAATTAATAACAAAAAGGACAGATATTTCACAAATTTATAACCAGAGGTAGTTTTAAGAAATCTTGTTCTTCCTTACTGTTGTGTATGCTGCCACCAGATGGGGGCAGAGTGATGCAGTGACCATGGACACGAGCTCTGTTTGGAAACAATATGGTGGAAATTCAGTCTACTAGAGTTTAAAACGACAAGATGTTTTGTTTTGTACCTCTTAAATAAGGAACTAAAATATAATAAGAAATAACTGCCTAGAGCAAAGAAGATAAATTTCTCCTACTCAAAGGCCATGTCTGTTTTGGCCAACTTGATTTTGTGGCTCCATGTTAGTAGTAATTATAGTCCAAGGTCTTCAGAAGGGCTGAAGGCATTGAAATCTAAGCTTTGCCACTTGCAGCTATAATGTCTCCTGCTACTTAATAGTCTGAGCCTCAGGTTTCCTAGTAAATAAAATGCTTTGATAATGGTTCTTATCTCACAGTGTTGTGAAATAGTAAAATGAAATACTTCTTATAATGCATAGAGCACAGAGTATATACTCAATAAATGCTAGTTATTACTCCTTTAATGGTTTCTTTGGTCAACCACTATCTCTTCCCTCCTTAAACTCCTAAATTCTGATTGAAAACTAACTTTTATGATTAAGCCAAATTACGTCCTTTGTTGACAAAGGTCTGTATAGTCAAAGCTATGGTTTTTTCAGTAGTCAAGTAAGAATGTGAGAGTTGGACCATAAAGAAGGATGAATGCCAAAGAATTGATGCTTTTGAGTTGTGGTGTTGGAGAAGACTCCTTACAGTCCCTTGGACTGCAAGGATATCAAACCAATTAATCCTAAAGGAAATCAACCCTGAATATTCATTGGAAGGACAGTTGCGGAATCTCCAATACTTTGACCACCTGATATGAAGAACCAACTCATTGGAAAGGACCCCAATGCTGGGAAAGATTGAAGGCTAAAAAGAGGGGGTTGGCAAATGATGAGATGGTTAGATAGCATCACTGACTCAATGGATATGAATTTGAGCAAGCTTCAGGAGATAGTGAAGGAGAGGGGAGCCTGGCATACTGCAGTCCTAGAGATCACAAAGAGTCAGACATGACTTAATGACTCAACAAATCAATAAGGTCTTTTATAGATTTGTGGTAAGTAATGTTTCCACTCTATAAAAAGAAAATTATTTTTCATCTTTTATTCTGTTATATAATTAAATATGAACAATTGTCAGAAAAAGAAAAACTCTTAACTGTAGGTTTTGATTTGGTATCAACTGCTTCTTACAAGGGCAACTCTATGTAATAAACTGCAATAACAATTTATTCATTAATGACGGTTAGTGATTCTCCATATACACCTAGAGAAAGGCATAGTGAATAAATTACAGTACCATGTACAGAGTCTATTAGGAGATAATGTGGTGTTTATTTCTTATCCTGAAACTTCACTGTGGATTAATTCAGTTGTTAGTTCTAATAGTTTTTTGGTGGCATTTTAATGATTTTCTCTATTACAGTATCAAGTTACCTGGAAATAGGGACAGTTTTATGTTTTCCTTTCAAATTCCTTTTATCTTTCTTAGCTGATTGCTGTGGCTTGGACTTCCAATACTATGTTGGGTATAAGTGGCAAGAATGGGTATCTTGTTCCTAATCTTACTTTTTCACTATTGAGTATGATGTTGACTGGGCTTGTCATACATGATCTTTAGTTATGCTGATATATGTTTATATACACTTTGTTGAGAGCTTTTATCATAAATAAAAGTTGACTTTTGTCAAAAGATTTTTCTATAACTATTGAGATGATCATATGACCATCTTTCTTCAAATTCTTAACGTGGTATATCACATTGATTGATTTCTGGGTATTGAACCATCCTTGCATCCCTGGGATAAATCCCACTTGGTCATGGTATATGATCCTGTTAATATATTACTGACTTCAGTTTGCTAATATTTGTTGAGAATTTTGCATGCGTTTATCAGCAATATTGGCCTGTAATTTATTTATTTTTGTGGTGTCTTTATCTGATTTTGGTATCAGGGTGATACCCGTCTCATAAAATGTACTTATTACCATTGTTTTAATTGTTTTTGAGAGATCCCCTGGTAGCTCAGGTGGTAAAGAATCTGCCTGCAATGCAGGAGCCCCGGGTTCAATTCTTGGGTTGGGAAGATCCACTGGAGAAGGGATAGGCTGCCACTCCAGTATTCTTGGGCTTCCCTAGTGACTCAGCTGGTAAAGAATCTGCCTGCAATGCAGAAGACCTGGGTTTGATCCTTGGGTTGGGAAGATCTGCTGGAGAAGAGAACGGCTACCCCCTCCAGTATTCTGGCCTGGAGAATTCCATGGACTGTATAGTCCATAGAGTTGCAAAGAGTTGGACACAACTGAGCAACATTCACTTTGTTCTTTTCTTCTTCTTTTGTTCTCTTTCCTTGTGATTTGGTGACTATCATTAGTGTTTGAAGTCCTTTCTCTTTTGGGGTTGTATCTCATAAATTTTTGTTTTTGATTACCATGAGGCTTATTATAGCTATCTATCTACCCATCTATCTATCATCTCTGGGCCTGTCTACATACCTGTCATCTATCCACATATAATTTTTTTTGCAAGATACTTTATTTTTAAAATATCATTATTTTAACACTGCTTTGTTAGGTGTGAGTCTACACATTATTTTAAGTTGCTGATCTCTTAAGCTGAAATTCATTCTAAAAACCTTGCAATTTTATTTACCACTTTAAGTTTAATGTTTTTGACACCATATTTTATGTCTTTTTGTTTTGTGCACTTCTCAATTACTTATTGTGGATAGACAGTTTTTACAACTTTGGTTTTTTAAGTTCCTATTGTCTTTACTAGTGGCTAATCTACTATTTTTACTGTATTTTTGCCTTTACCAGTGAGATTTTGCTTTCATAATTTTTATATTTCTAGTTGTGACTTTTCTACTTAGATAAGTCCAAACATGACTACTGGAAAAACCATAGCCTTAACTAGATGGACCTTTGTTGGCAAAGTAATGTCTCTGCTTTTTAATATGTTGTCTAGATTGGTCATAACTTTTCTTCCAAGGAACAAGCATCTTTTAATTTCATGGCTGCAATCACCATCTGCAGTGATTTTGGAGCCCCCCAAAATAAAGTCTGCCACTGTTTCCACTGTTTCTCCATCTATTTGCCATGAAGTGATGGAACCAGATGCCATGATCTTAGTTTTCTGAGTGTTGAGCTTTAAGCCACCTTTTTCTCTCTCCTCTTTCACTTTCATCAGGAGGCTCTTTAGTTCTTCTTCACTCTCTGCCATAAGGGTGGTGTCATCTGCATATCTGAGGTTATTGATATTTCTTCCAGCAATCTTGATTCCAGCTTGTGCTTCATCCAGCCCAGAATTTCTGGTGATGTACTCTGTATATAAATTAAATAAACAGGGTGATAATATACAGCCTTGATGTACTCCTTTTCCTATTTGGAACCAGTGTGTTGTTCCATGTCCAGTTCTAACTGTTGCTTCCTGGCCTGCATGATTTCTCAAGAGACAAGTCAGGCGGTCTGGTACTCCCATCTCTTTCAGAATTTTCCACAGTTTATTGTGATCCACACAGTCAAAGTTTTGGCATAGTCAATTAAACAGAAATAGATATTTTTGTGGAACTCTTGCTTTTTCGATGATCCAGTGGTTGTTGGCAATTTGATCTCTGGTTCCTCTGCCTTTTCTAAAACCAGCTTGAACATCTGGAAGTTCACAGTTCATGTATTGTTGAAGCCTGGCTTGGAGAATTTTGAGCATTACTTTACTAGCGTGTGAGATGAGTGCAATTGTGCGGTAGTTTGAGCATTCTCTTTACGTTTTCCAATCCTCTGTGTTTATATCTATATGTTAGATAGGTTGGTTATGTTTGCCGATCTTGGAGAAGTAGACTATAGATGTCTTATGGGGACCAGCGGCATGCTCTCCTCTGGTTACCAGAGCTATGTATGTGTTAGAGATGCCCCCTAGGTGGGCTATGTATGCCCATATGTTGTGGTGGTACTGCCCCTGGTCCGGTTGTCTATGAGGTTGAGCCTCATGTGGTAACTGTGGGGGCCCACTGGAGGGAAAGTTAGGTTTCCCACATATGTGGCCACATGGCCTAGAGGGGCACAGGTCTGGTTCTGACCCACTAGTGGGTGGGGCCAAGTCCCTATGTGGCTGTCTGTGTAGAGGAAGGAGACAGAATCAGGCTGGCGCCTGCCCACTAATGAACAGATAAACTCTTGTCAGTAGGCTAAAGGGAGGATTCCAAAATAGTGTTTACCATCGCTGGTGTTACTTCATTACTGCAGTAGAATGAGCTTTCAAAAAAGGCTGCTGCAGTGTCTCTGTCCCCAGGGGGGGCCATCTCAGTTGCCCCAGGACTACTCAGACTATTTTCTCTGTTTAGTTTGCATTTACTTAAGCTATATTTCCTACATTGCCCTCTGACCCCACCAATCGGTAGCCTGGTATTTTTCTGAAATTCACAGGCTACAGAATAGGCTTCAATATAATAAATTGTCACACACCATGGCTGGCAGAGGAAGCAGAATCTAGTACTTCTCCCACCATTGTCTGTATCCAGTCTGTGTTCTCTGAGCAAGCCTCATTGTATCAGTGAATGTCCTTGAGTGGGAGGTGTTAGCCATATTGTATCTGGGTGGGTGAGGGAAAGAGATGGGTTACCACTGATTGTCTTACAGATTTAATCACATGTTCAAAAGAGCATGCCTCTCACTGCATACTTGTCTGTTGGTGTCAGAAGCTACAAGTTCAAAGTAGAGTTCTACATTGAACTTTGTGGTGGTTTAGCTGTTAAGTTGTGTCCAACTCTTGCGACCTCATGGACTATAGCCTGGCAGGCTCCTCTGCTCATGGGATTTCCCAGGCAAAAATGCTGAGGCCGGTTGCAGTTACCTTCTCCAAAGAGTCTTCTGTATGCAGAGACTGAACACACATCTCCTGCAGTGCAGGTGAATTCTTTACCACTGAACCACAAGGGATTCCCTACAACCTCAAAAGTCAAAACTCATCCACAATTACAGCAATAGAATAAAAAACATCAGGGACAAATGGTAAATATGACAGGACTTTGGGACAATAGGAATTAATCATGATTGTGTCAGATAATCAGGATTTGTAGCCATGGTAGACATAAATGATTTTATCCATGCAGCATTCTTATTCCCCTCTTGTTCCTGTTATCTCACTTCTCCACTTCTAAATGCTTTTTCATTTTAAGTGGAATGACTTAGCTTCTTTCTTTTCCTTAGCTTTTTATGAGCAATATTACCCAGATTCTTCTCATTTTAATGATTAAGAGCTTTGCTTTGCAGGTTTTATGATAGATTTAAATTAGCCTTTAAAAGAATACTTTTACTCAAAAACAAGTTTGTCATGTGATTGAAAAATCACTCTAAAAATAGAAATGCATTGGAATTTTTACATGTTTATTATAAGTACTTTTCTAAATTTCTCAAAGAAGGTAGAATTAGTAGTAAAAATGAAAGTGGGAGGGGTTAGAGAGGTACAAATTCTTCAATGACTGAAAATCATATTTTAGGGTTGGCTCTACATCAGAAAAAGCTAGGTTCATGAAACTGTATTAATTCTTTCTTATACTGTTTTGTGCTTTATATATTTCAGCATATCATTTCTCTAACTAGATTGTAAATTCTTTGAGGGCTTTTTAATCATGTTAGTATTACTCCAAGAATTTTGTTTAATTTATGTGTTCATTTAGTCCCTATGTTTATTGACTAAGCAGTCAATACATTCTCACTCACTGTTTTTATCTGTCAACAGACTCAATTTACCATTTTTCGTTGAATTTCCATCATCTTTGAGTCCCAGTCAATAAGAAGAGGAATGAACCAGAAGTTTAGGTCTTGAGCAGAAAGAATATGCCAAGTAGAAAACAATGCATTTACAGTAGCATAAATAACATTGATTAGCTTTATTCTCCACAGTAACTCAACTTCTCTTATTGAGTTAGAATTTAGAATATGTGCAATATTCTAGTGATATGTGATATTTAGTGATATGCACTATCTTGACTTTAAAGGAAATTTTCACAAGTGTACACGCCATTGTAACCACTAAGATGAAGACGTGGATGATTTCTAGCACTCAGAAGCCCCCTTCCTTAGCAGTCAATGTGTGCCTGTGTGAGCGCTAAGTCGCTTCAGTTGTGTCCAATTCTGTGTGACTCTATGGACTGTCGCCTGCCAGGCTTCCCCATCCGTGGGATTCTCCAGGCAAGAATACCGGAGTCTGTTGCCATGCCCTCCTCCAGGGGATCTTTCTAACCAAGGATTCAACCTGCTTCTCTTCTTTCTCCTACATTGGCAGGTAGGTTCTTTACTATTAGTGCCACCTGGGAAGCCCTACCAGCCCATCAGTTCAGTCGCTCAGTCGTGTCCAACTCTTTGTGACCCCATGGACTGCAGCACACCAGGCTTCCCTGTCCATCACCAACTCCCAGAGCTTGCTCAAACTCATGTCCATTGAGTCAGTGATGCCATCTAATCAGCTCATCCTCTGCCGTCCCCTTCTCCTCCTGCCTTCAATCTTTCCCAGCATCAGGGTCTTTTCCAATGAGTCAGTTCTTCACATCAGGTGGCCAAAGTATTGGAGCTTCAGCTTTAGCATCAGTCCTTCCAGTGAATATTCAGGACTGATTTCCTTTAGCATGGACTGGTTTGATCTCCTTGCAGTCCAAGGGACTCTCAAGATTCTTCTCCAACACCAAAGTTCAAAAGCATCAATTCCTTGAAGTGTTTATTCAAATTCTTTGCTCATTTTATATTGGATCATGTTTTTTTTTTTTTTTTTTTTTACTATTTTTTAGTTTTTTATATACTTTGGATAAAAGTCTATGTATAGAAAGTATAAAAGTATATGTATTGCAAATATATTCTCCTACTCTGTGGCTTGCCTTTACATTTTCTTAGTGGTATCTTTTAATAAACACAAGTTCTTGCTTTTAATACATTCAAATATCAATTACTAATATTTTCTCCAAAGAGATTTATGTATTTTAAGAAATATTTGTTTACCAAAATTTATGATGATATTCTTATATTTTCATTCAAAATGTTTGCTTTTTCTTTCACATTTAGATATTAAATCTACTTGAAATCTATTTAGTGTATGGTTTGAAGTAGAGGTCAAGATCTGTTATTTTCCATATGGATACCCAATTCATGGAAGAGACTATTCATTCCCCAAGCACTTTAGTGTCATCTTTGTCATAAATTAGTTGACTATATAAATGTCTTTACTACATTATTTGGTTCATTAATGTATTTGTTTTTCTTCTTGCTGATCTTTTTATCTTAATTACTATAGGTGTCATTAGGTTTTGATATTTGGTGGTGTGAGAGCTATCATTTGTATGTTCCCTGGAGAAGCACTTTTAATTTCTTTAAAAAAACTTTTCCTTTGCATTGGCAACTTGGCTAACAGTTTGGCGTAAAAGTTTTCAGCCTATCTCAGCTTTCAGCATTCCTTCCTCACTAAGTTTCATCATCTGTAGCTTTTAATTTAAAGTGAGAGACATGTACTTTTCTTTTCATTTGAACACTTAGAGGCTATTATAAATTACTAATTGGCCTAATTTCAATATAGAGAGAAAGAAACAGGGGAGTGTTCTTTTTTTATTTATTTTGGTTTATTTTAGTCAACTATCTCCACAAAATGATTATGACTTGCTGAAGGTTCAAAGAATGGTCAGATTTTTAGCAATAAAACTTTAAAATTAAGGTATGTGCATTTTTTAAAGACACTACTATTGCACACTTAATGTAATACAGTATAGTGTAAATATAACTCATACATGCAATAGGAAACCAAAATGTGTGACTTGGTTTATTGAGATATTTGCTTTATTGCATTTATCTGGAGCCAATTCCACAGCATCTCTGAAGTATGATTGTATTGAATTTTACAATACAAGAACATGGCATAGTCCCCCATTATTTAAGTTTCCTTAAATTTCTCTTACCAATGTTTTATAGCTTTCAGAGTAGAAGACATATAATTTTTATTAGATTTATTCCTTGGTATTTGATGCCAATTGATTATTTCTCAATAAATGTCTTTAAGAACTTAAGTGGGTTTTTTTTTCTGAGATATAAAACATTTTTTAAAAATATTAACCCCATATTTAATAGCCTGATTGAATTCCTTTTTGTGTGTGTGCTTAAGTCACTCAGTCGTGTCTGCCTCTTTGTGACCCCATGGACTGTAGCCCACCAGGCTCCACTGTCCATGGGGAGAGTACTGGAGTGGGTTTCCATGCCCTCCTCCAGGGGATCTTCTCAACCCAGGGATAATCTTTTACTATAGATTCTTTTGAAACAATTGGAAACAATCCAAATATCAATTAATGGATAGATAAACAAAATGTGGCATATACCTACAATGGAATAGTATTTAGCCTTAAAAGGAAATGAAATTCTGATGACCTACAACATGGATGACCAAGTAAAATAAATCAGACATAAAAGGACAAATATTATATGATTCTATTTACATGTTAAATCCATACAGACAGAAAGTAGAGTAGTGGTTCAATACTAATGTGTTAATCATTTAAAAGAATCTGTAGTAAATGATTGGACTTCTGTTATGGCTCAGCTGGTAAAGAATCACTTGCAATGTGAGAAACCTGGCTTTGATCCCTGGGTAGGGAAGATCCCTTGGAGAAGGGAAAGGCTACCCACTCCAGTATTCTGGCCTGGAGAATTCCATGGACTATTGCAAAGAATGGAGTCCATGGGGTCGCAAAGAATTGGACATGTAAATGATTAGTATTAAAAAGGAATTCAATCAGATTATTGAATATAAAAATTATTTATTTCCCTTTGTTATTTGTTCTTTTGGTGTCTTCATTTTTTTAGGATAGCTTGTGCTTCCCTGGTAGCTCAGCTAGTAAGGAATCCACCTGCAATGCAGGAGACCTTAGTTTGATTCCTGGGTTGGGAAAATCTGCTGGAGAAGGGATAGGCTACCCACTCCAGCACTTTTGGGCTTCCCTGGTGGCTCAGTTGGTAAAGAAATCACCTGCAATGTGGGAGAACTGAGTTTGATCCCTGGGTTAGGAAGATCCTCTGGAGAAGGGAATGGCTCACTCCAGTATTCTGGCCTGGAGAATTCCATGGACTGTATAGAATGGTCACAAAGAGTTGGACATGACTGAATGACTTTCACTCACTCACTTGAGTATAGAATTCCAGATTACCGAATATAAAAAAATATTTATTTATTTATTTTATCTATGCTTTTGTCATCTTCATTTTTATTAGGATAGGTTAATTGAATATAGCACTCCAGATTGACAGTTATTTTCTTATAGCACTTTACAGACATAATTTCATTGTTTTAATGTTTTTATAATTTCTAGTGAAAATTCATCTATCAAATTGTTGCTCCTTTGAAGATAATTTTCTTTCCTTGGCTAACTGTAAGATATTCTTTTTTCTTGGGTTTTCAGTAAGCTATAGGTTGACTAGGTGAGATTTGTTTTTATTTATCCTTTTTGGGGATATTTCTATTGGTTGTATTTATTTTAAGTCAGGTTTGGATAGTTTTTGGCCATTATATCTTCAAATACGTCTCATTTTTCTCTGCTCTCCTTCTAGTTACATAAATATTAACCCTTTTCCCTCTGTTCACACATATACTAGCACTTCTGTATTGTCATTACTTTTTATCTTTATGTTTTCATTCCCTTTCACCTTTATGTTTTCTATTGACTTATCTTTCAGTTTATCAACTATGTTTTCTAATATGTCTGATCCATGTTAAATCCATATATTGAACTCTACTTTGGGATATTTTAATTTGGTTTTAATTCTGAGATTTCTACATGATTAACAGAGTCCACATCCTAGTGAAATTCTTCATCATTTTTAATCTATGTTCTCCATTCCTTCATCTATTTTTGTGAACAAATTATTCATGTCTATTTTAAGGCTTATGTCTGCATTTCTAATATCATGGCCATTTGGGGAATCTGTTTCTGTTTTTGTTCCCCTCCCACCCCCTGGACTTTTAGTCATAAGATCCTGTCTTTTTGTATGCCTAGTAAATTTCTACTAAAATCTACATATTTTGCATAATGCATTGTGACAGTCCATATAATGGTATATTCCTTCTGAGAGGTTTACCTCTTTTTCTGGTACAGAGATAGTGTGGAGCTGACCATATTATCTTATTCCGTTCCATATCTGAGTTGAGTCAAGACTAAATTGCCGTTTGATAAGACTAGTCTACCTCTGATTTATTTCTATCCCTCTAGGATTTTTCACGGAGGTTACAGTATGCCCAGTGAGGTCTCTTCATCTCTAACCGATCCTGAACTCTAGTTTTAATCTTCTTAGCCCCATAAGCCCCAGAAAAATGTGTTCTGCTTTTACTGGATTTTTGGATTAGCATTTTAGCATTACATCATATAAAGCTTTGGAATTCAACAAATGTCTTGAAAGAGGAATCATTTCTGTCAGGTCCACCAAACCTCCAGTTTTCTCATTCAGTCCCCATGACTGCCAACAGCTGCACTGGTTTCTCTGACCCATTCCTCATAACAAACCTAAATCCTTAGCCTTCTGTCTAGGTCTAGGGTCAGAAAGTGGAACCAAAGAAAGAGCAACTTACTTATGCTACAGAATCTTAGCCCCTCTATTCATCATCGATTTACCAGCCCTCTAATGATTCTGCTGAAATAGTTTTTGTATTTAGTCTGGATTTTCTAGTTGTTTTTTTTTTTTTTCTGCAGCATTGTTCTACTGTAAATACTCCATCTTACTCAAAAGCAAAAGTGCACAAAATGAATACTTTGAAATATTTATACATATAATCTCAAGCATTACTCGCAATTATGAGCAATCATGATGAGAAAATCTTTGTATGAATTTTACTTATAGAATAACAAGGTGATTACATTTACTTATTAGTTCTATCAAAGTTAGGAATAATCAGAATAATATTATCTTGTGGACTTCTGATCATCTGTAATGGGAATTACATTGTTCCAGATCCAGTTGCCAGACTTCCTGCCCTCTGGATCATACATATATCTTGAAGTTTGAAAGCCTACAGGAGAAGGGGAAAAATTGACCATCATAAAATCCATGCTGTTTTCTTCAGAGAACAGAAATGTCTAGTTCTTCAGTTTTATACATAATGCCATGAAGACTGTTTTGAGAAGTGTGCAGAGCCATGTCGTATTCCATAAGCTTTTCTTTTAGGTAAGATTAAAATCCTCTTTTTATCTATTTTACTGTCTTAGGATTTGCATTGTATTAACTACTAACTCCACAAACTGAGCTATCTAGCTTCTCTTTAGAGAACTTCCAGTCTTCATAGGTTGTGAGGAATTGAAAATTAGAAAGAGAACAATGAAAAATAGGAGGAAAGTTTGTAGAAACAGCAAAGAGAGAAGACAGCTAATCTCATGAAAAGAGGCAGAATAAGCATCAGCAATTTTAGGAACTATTCTCTTTATAAAAGATGCAATAAATAGCTTAAGAGAATAATAAATGATGTTGCTGTTTAGTCACTAAGTTGTGTCAGACTCTTTATGACCCCATGGACTGTAGCCTGTCAGTCCCCTCTGTCCATAGGATTTCCAAGGCAAGAATCCTGGAATGGGTTGCCATTTCCTTCTCCAGGGGATCCTCCTAACTCAGAGGTTGAACCCTCATCTTCTGCATTGGCAGGTGGATTCTGTACCACCCGCTGAGCCATCTGGAAGGACCATAATAAATAGTATAAAAGAATAATAAGTGGTTTTCTGAATTATGTCCTTATAACTTTAAAAAACACTTAAATTATGTTTCATAGCTCCATTTACCAGGAAATATTATGTAATTTTATATGTATTAACTCAAGTTTATGTATCCTGAATTTCTCACTTCAGACTGACCTGAATTCAAATGAAATGTTGCTCAACAACTTGGGGCCAGAGCATAAGGAGGAAACAGGGGAAGATAAGGTAAAATGCTTGAGTTCAGTGGCCAGGACTGCTCACTTTGATTAGGTCCCTCCTCCCAGCATTTAGTTTTATTTTACTACAGCTATAAAAAAAAAAGTCATAAAAGTTTTGGTTCTTCACTTTTTTTTGTTTTTAGCTTTCATAAAGTTTTGAATCAATATGTTCTTTTTTAAAGATTTTTTCTGCTTTGTTATCATCAAGATGATGTTTCCACAAATGAGAAAGTTGGGCATGGTAGCTGTTTAGTTCTCTTCCTTTCTGAAGGGACAGTTGATTACCATTAAGAAGATGATGTATGCTTTGCACATTTCTGAAGGGAGCTCATCTGATGTAAAATGCAATGTTCCCCATACCTTTTGTTCCCTGATGAACTCTACAATTTAAGTAAATGACTCAGGGGTAGAGAGAAAATGAAGAAAGAGAAGACAGTTTTTAAAAAATAGCTACTTAACTCCTACTCCAGCTTCAGCTCCCAGTTAATTGCTTCTTTCTCAGAAAAATAATTTCTTTCTGAATTGATTATCATCTTCCTATAAGAAAACACAATAGCACTACAGGTTTTTCCTTCATTGGCCTTGTCACAACTGCAGTTTCACCTTATTTGAATGTGTTGTTGAAAATGTCAGTCTCTATTTCACTCTACACTGTATAGCAGACAGACTCCAAGATGGACTGCTGACTTCTGCTTCCTTTGGTGGAGAGAGCTGGATCTATGACTTGCCCCTAACCCACAGCATATGGCAAAAGTGACAGGATGTCATCTCCATGGTTACATCACATACCATTGTACTTTTTGTCTTGTTAACAAACTCCTTTGCTGGTTTTGATGAAATAAGTTGCCATGCTGTGCATTATCCTATGGACAGACCCCACACAGATGAGGCCTTTAGCTGACAGCCAGCAAGGAACTGAGACCCTCAGTGCAAAAGTCTATAAAGAACTTCATCCTACCACAATCATTTCAATAAGCTTAAAAGTGGAGTCTTTAGATGAAACCTCAGTGCTGACTGACACCTTCGTTGTAACCTTATGAGGGGTTGGGGTGTGTTCAGTTCAGTCAGTTCAGTCACTCAGTTGTGTCCGATTCTCCACGACCCCGTGGACTGCAGCATGCTAGGCTTCCCTATCACCAACTTCCAGAGTTTACTCAAACTTATGTCCATCCCGTCGATGACGCCACCCAATCTTCTTATCCTTTGTCGTCCCCTTCTCCTCCCACCTTCAATCTTTCCCAGCATTAGGGTCTTTTCCAATGAGTCGGTTCTTCGCATCAGGTGGCCAAAGTATTGGAGTTTCAACTTCAGCATCAGTCCTTCCAATGAATATTCAGGACTGATTTCCTTTAGGATGGACTGGCAGGATCTCCTTGCAGTCCAAGGGACTCTCAAGAGTCTTCTCCAACACCACAGTTCAAAAGCATCAATTCTTCGGCACTCAGCGTTCTTTATGGTCCAACTCTCACATCCACACATGACTACTGGAAAAACCATAGCTTTGACTGGATGGACCTTTGCCGGGAGCCAACACACGAGACCCTACCCCTAAAAAGGCCATAGGGGAGAAAACCTGACGAGCAAGGCGAATCAGGTTTTCAGGGGTTTTCGAAAAGGCCAGCTCATGAGATCCCACCCATGACAAGGTCACAAGGAGAAAGCCTGACAGGCAAGGCAGATCAGGTTTTCAGGGATTTTGAAAAGCTGCCCCCGGCTCTCACCTTAAAGATGATATCTGTCTTTCTGATGCCTGCCTCAATGGACTACTCCCTAATTTCTCTGACACAGGCAGGAAGGCCTTCCCCGATCTCTTCCCAAATAAGAATCAATTTAGAACTTTAATCAATAAGTTTCCCAGGTGGTGGTATTTTATGAGATTATCCAGGGTGAAAGGAGAGTTTTAATTTAAACTCCTTTGCTGGTAGTTTGTTAGCCAAATGCATTTATGCCCTTGGTACTAATATGCATGATTGCTTATAATATCCTAATCATAAAATAGCATAAAGAACCTGATTATATAAAAGCCCTAATAGACACAGAGCATTTTTGAGGGGTGAAGGAGTCCTACTAGAAAACATAAGAAAAATTATTCTATAGGTGGTTATTGGGTTGTGATTTGCTTGCTGTGTTTATGCTTGCTGTATTTTTGCCTTTAATGTGCTAAGGTTGTGTTATAAAAACCATTGTTAATATAGTTAAAGATCTAGAGAAATAAGAACTTAGCCCTAGTGTGGTAACAATGAGATGGTTAATTGTCAGTCAGGAGTGCTAGGCAGAAGCTGCCTCACCAAAGTCACAGGGTCAGTATGGGGTAAACTTCTTAGATAAACGCAACTGACAACTTTTGCAGAAAGATTAATTTTTGTATTAACAAGAATATAATTCTACTCTGTACTATTTCCCTATGAGACTGCTACCTTTCAGTTAAGGTCACCATAAAAACAGAAAATAGGTTTACATTCACCTGACCTGCAAAAATGTTAATAGGCCCCAAGGCCAGAAGATAATGTACAAGACCCTCATAAACAAAGAAGTATGCAGAAAACACCCTGGTTTTGTGAAGGACAAGCTGATGTAATGTTAAACTATCTTCCCCTTAGAAATGTACTAACTTAGGGTATAAAAGCTATGGTAAAAAATAAAGCATTGCCAGACTCTGCCAGACTCTCTGCACCCCCGTCTGGTCATTCTCTCTCTCTCTCGCTCTCTCTCTCTTTCTCTCTCTCTCTCCCTCGCAGACTTGGCCCTATCAAGGCTGGTCTCACGTGTCTTCTATCTCTCGCCGACGCCGTTCATCCTGAGGGTACCCCCTGGATCCTGCTGGGGCTGGACCCCAGCAGACCTTTGTTGGCAAAGTAATGTCTCTGCTTTTTAATATGCTCTTTAGATTGGTCATAGCTTTTCTTTCAAGGAGCAAGCGTCTTTTCATTTCCTGGCTGCAGTCACCATCTGCAGTGGTTTGGGAGCCCCCCAAAATAGAGTCTCTCACTGTTTCCATTGTTTCCCCATCTATTTGCCATGAAGTGATGGGACCGGATGCCGTGATCTTAGTTTTCTGAATGTTGAGCTTTAAGCCACCTTTTTCTCTCTCCTCTTTCACTTTCATCAAGAGACTCTTTAGTTTTTCTTCGTTTTCTGCCATAAGGGTGGTGTCATCTGTGTATCTGAGGTTATTGATATTTCTCCCAGCAATCTTGTTTCCAGCTTGTGCTTCTTCCAGCCCAGCATTTCTTGTAATGTACTCTGCATATAAGTTAAATAAACAGGGTGACAATATACAGCCTTGACGTACCCCTTTCCCGATTTTGAGCCAGTCTGTTGTTTCATGTCCAGTTCTAACTGTTGCTTCTTGACCTGGTCAAGATCAGGCAGGTCAGGTCGTCTGGTATTCCCATCTGAAAGGATTAAAAGTGAAATTTTTTAAATGTGCCAAATTTGATATAAATATAAACGTAAGTCATAATAGAGCTTATGTTAAAAAAAAAGAGATGAAATAATGTGTTCTCCTCTCTCAGATGTCTTGTTGTTCCCAACGAGCCTCAGCCATGCCTGTTCTTTACCACTTTAAGCTTATGACAAGGGGAATTAAAGAGAGACGATGCAATAAAAGGGAAAGGAATCAAGTTAGCCTGATGCCACGTCTTGTGAGGGGCTTCTAGGTGGACTCTGAGGGTCTTCAGGAGTCTGCACAGCTGCCATAAACTAGGCCTTGGAAAGGGCATTCATCCTCCTCAGAGAGATGAGCTCTGTCTCCCTTCTTTGGCTCCCTTGCACAACCAGTGCTCTGTGAAAGGAATTGGACCGACTCAGTGCAGGAAAACTATCATTTGCATTATGGAATTTGCCAGCTGAAGAAAGAGCCAAGGAATTTTCAAACTCTCTCTCTCTCTCTCTCTTCTTTATAGCCCAGTGTTATAGCCTCCTGTCATCTCTGCTAGGAACAGGGCCTTGCAGAGGTTAGATTAGGACAAATTAGCTGTGCAGTTAGGTGGCCTAGATCCTTCTCCATGGCGCCATCCTCTTGGATGTGGTGAGCTTTCTTAAACTCTCCCTGAAATTCAATTCAGTCCAATTCCACAAATGTGAGTTGTGCATTCATTCCCTATCAGGCTCTTTTCTAGGTAGTTATCATATATAGAATAAAGCAAACACCAAAACCAAATAAAAAACCCCTGCCTTCCCAGAGCTTACTTTCTAAAAAGAATATCCAGACGATAAATACAATCAATATCCTTAACATATAGAAAGGGTATGAAGAATAGAGATTGCAGGGCATTGGGCAGTTTATAGCATTAAATAGGGTGGTCCCAGAAAGACTGTTTGAGCAGATGACATACAGTTAATATTTTATACAGGTAGATATGTCAAGCAAGTTTTCTGGGGTGCGAACATCTCAGACAAAGCACTCGCTAAGTGGCCTGTGTCTGGCACGTTTGAGAAAGAAAGGAGACCTGTGTGCCAGAAACAAAGTGATGGCAGGTGGGGAGGGTGCAGACATGACAGGATCTCACAGGCCATTTATGCTCTCAACTTTCACTTTAATGGAATGTGGAGTCAGCAAAGGTTCTGAAAGAGAAGGGTGAGATGCCCTAAGGAGAGTGACATTCTCTGACTCATGGTCTAAAAGGGTGACTCTGGCTGTTGTGTGACCAGTTGGCAATAGGAAAGTTTCCCTCAGTGCTGTGTCCCCAGTGATGGGCAGCTGGTTCCTGCAGAAACTTTCTTCACTCTCCCAACCACAGGGGCTGTGTGCATATCAACCAGAGCCCTGCCCACCTAAGTCTCTGCCAATGATCTAATGCTGTGTCACAAATGACCACAAACATAGTCATTCTTTTGAGAGAAATGCTATCTCACAGTCTCCATGGGTCAGGAATCTGAGCACCGCTAGCTGATCCTCAACTCCTTATCCATCCCTGCATTTTATTTTTCTTGTGTAAGATCTTTATTTTTCCTGTGTAAGAATCTGCTTGTCAATGCAGGAGACACAAGAGATGTGGATTTGATCTCTGGGTTAGGGAGATCTCCTGGAGTGGGAAATGGCAACTTGCTCCAGTATTCTTGCCTGGGAAATCCCATGGAAAGAGAAGCCTTGCAGGTTACAGTCTATATAGGGTTGCAGAGAGTCAGACATGACTGAGCACAGCATAGGAGATAAATACACACACACATACACACACACACACACACACGAATATATGACACACACAAATACGTATGCACACACACACATACACACACACACATACAAGGTAACTGACTTTACTTTGGACCCATTTGCTCATATCCCTTTCTGAGAGAGGTGATTTTGTCAATCCTAGCACAGTCTGAGAAGGACTGTCTGGACATGTGCCTCCTGAGTAATTTCTCTGAGTTGGGTAGTATATTAATTGGCTAGGGCTGCCGTAACAAAGTACCACAGACTGAGTGGCTTGAGCAGCAGAAATTTATTGTTTCACAGATCTGGAGGCTGAAATTTTGATAGCAAAGTGTCATTGAGTTGGTTCTTTCTGAAGACTGTGATGTAGAATCTGTTCCAAGCCTCTTTCCAGCATCTGGTAGTTTTCTGAAAGTCTTCGGCGTTTCTTGATCTGTAGACATGTCTGATCTCTGTCTTCATGCTCACATGGTATTCTCCCTATGTGCATGTCCACATATCACCACTTTGTAAAGATACCAATCATGTTGGATTAGGAACTCACCCTACTCCAGTAGGACCTAAGTTTAGTTAATTATATCTGCAAGTTCAGTTCAGTTCAGCCACTCAGCCGTGTCCAGCTCTTTGCGATCCCATGGACCGCAGCACGCCAGGCCTCCCTGTCTATTACCAACTCCCAGAGTTTACTCAAACTCACATCCATTGAGTCCGTGATGCCATCCAACCATCTCATCCTCTGTCGTCCCCTTCTCCTCCTGCCTTCAATCTTTCCCAGAATCAGGGTCTTTTCCAATGAATTGGTTCTTCGCATCAGGGAACCAAAGTATTGGAGTTTCAACTTCAGCATCAGTCCTTCCAATGAATATTCAGGACTGATATCCTTTAGGATGGACTGATTGGATCTCCTGCAGTCCAAGGGACTCTCAAGAGTCTTCTCCAACACCACAGTTCAAAAGCATCAATTCTTCAGTGATCAGTGTTCTTTATGGTCCAACTCTCACATCCATACATGACTACTAGAAAAACCATGGCCTGACTAGACGGACCTTTGTTGACAAAGTAATGTCTCTACTTTTTAATACGCTGTCTAGGTTGTTCACAACTTTTCTTCCAAGACCTTATTTAAAGTCACATTCTGAGATACTGAGGGTTAGGACTTAACATATGATTTTTTGAGGATACAATTCAAGCTGTAGCAGATGGGTTCATGGGAAATTAAGTGCTTGAGCACACTGATTTCTTGGGTGTGTTGAAATGAGTTTGAATAAAACAAATTCATTCCATTTAAAAAAATCTCTTCAAATGAAATACTAAGTGGTAAGCTATGGATGTCAAATTTCAAAATTCTAAACAAATTGTGGCAAGAAAATTTTTATGCATTTACTTTTTCATTCTCATTAAATGTTAGTAATTTCAAAGAAACTTGAGGACTTAACACTACTTCATATGAAGATTAACTTCTAGTCTTACTCTTTCATGTTTCTCTGTGGAAAGTAGAATAGTGACCCTCTAAAGATGTCACTAGAGATGGTTTCCCAGGTGGTAAAGCAGTAAAAAATTCACTGCAAAGGAGAAGCGAGATATGTGGGTTCCATCCCTGGGTCTGGAAGATCCTCTGGAGGGAGAAATGGCAACTTACTCCTGTATTCTTGCATGGAAAGTTGCATGGACAGAGGAGCCTGGCAGGCTACTATTCATAGGGTGGCAAAGAGCCATGAATGACCGAACACACTCCAGAGATGCATGCTTCTGGTCAGTCACCTCAGTACTGTCTAACTTTTTGTGACCCCATGGACTGTAGCCCCTCAGACTCTTCTGTTCATGGGATTTTCCTGGCAAGAATACTGGAATGGGTTTTCATGCCCTCCTCCAGGGGATCTTCTCAACCTAGGAATTGAACCCGTGTTTCCTTCTAACAGAAGCAGAAGATATTAAGAAGAGGTGGCAAGAATATACAGAAGAACTATACAGAAAAGATCTTCATGACCCAGATAATGACAATGGTGTGATCACTCACCTAGAGCCAGACATCCTGGAATGTGAATTCAAGTGGGCCTTAGAAAGAATCACTATGAACAAAGCTAGTGGAGGTGATGGAATTCCAGTTGAACTACATTTCAAATTCTAAAAGATGATGCTGTGAAAGTGCTGCACTCAAAATGCCAGCAATTTGGAAAGCTCAGCTGTAGCCACAGGACTGGAAAAGGTCAGTTTTCATTCCAATCCCAAAGAAAGGCAACACCAAAGAATGCTCAAACTACCACACAATTGCACTTATCGCATACACTAGCAAAGTAATGCTCAAAATTCTCCAAGTCAGGCTTCAACAGTACATGAACTATGAACATCTAGATATTCAAGCTGGATTTAGAAAAGGCAGAGGAACCAGATATCAAATTGCCAACATCCGCTGGATCATTGGAAAAGCAAGAGAGTTCCAGAAAAACAACTATTTCTGCTTTATTGACTATGCCAAAGCCTTTGACTGTGTGGATCACCACAAACTGTGGAAAATTCTTCAAGAGATGGGACTACCAGACCACCTGATCTGCCTGCTGAGAAATCTGTATGCAGGTCAAGAAGCAACAGTTAGAAATGGACATGGAACAATAGACTGGTTCCAAATCAGGAAAGGAATACGTCAAGGCTATATTTTGTCACCCTGCTTATTTAACTTATATGCAGAGTACATCATGCGAAATGCAAGGCTGGATGAAGCACAAACTGGAATCAAGATTTCTGTGAGAAATTTCAATAATCTCAGGTATGCAGATGATACCACCCTTATGGCAGAAAGCAAAGTAGAACTAAAGACCCTCTTGATGAAAGTGAAAGGGGAGAGTGAAAAAGTTGGCTTAAAACTCAACATTCAGAAAACCAAGATTATGGCAGCAGGTACCATCACTTCATGGCAAATAGATGGGGAAATAATGGAAACAGTGACAGACTTTATTTTTTAGGGCTCCAAAATCACTGCAGATGGTGACTGTAGCCATGAAATTAAAAGATGCTTACTCCTTGGAAGAAAAGTTATGACCAACCCAGAGAGCATATTGAAAAGCAGAGATATAACTTTGCCAACATAGATCCATCTTGTCAAAGCTATGGTTTTTCCAGTAGTCATGTATGGATGTGACAATTGGACCGTAAAGAAAGCTGAGTCCCGAAGAACTGATGCTTTTGAACTGTAGTGTTAGAGAAGACTCCTGAGAGTCCCTTGGACTGCAGGGAGATCCAACCAGTCAACCCTAAAGGAAGTCAGTCCTGGATATTCATTGGAAGGACTGATGCTGAAGTTGAAACTCCAATTTCAGTTCCCTGATGCCAAGAATCGACTCATTTGAAAAGACCCTGATGCTGAGAAACATTGAGGGTGGGAGGAGAAGGGGACGACAAAGGATGAGATGGTTGGATGGTATCACTGACTCAACAGACATGAGTTTGGGTAGACTCCAGGAGATGGTGATGGACAGGGAGGCCTGGAGTGCTGCAGTCCATGGGGTTGCAAAGAGTCAGACACAACTGAGTGACTGAACTGAACTTAACTTCCTCCATGGCAGGCAGGTTCTTTATCACTGTGCCACCAGGGAAGCCCCTACCCTCCGACATGTCCACACCCTAATTATGGGAACCTGAGAATAGAGTACTTTCTATGGCAAAAAGAAATTTGTAGATGTGATTAAGGTTTAGTATCTTGGAATGTAGAGAAGCTTGGATTATTCAGTCAGGTCAACTTAATTATTCAGGTCAACTTAATTACATCAATCCTTAAAAGTTGAAAACCTTTCCTATCCAAGATCAAAGGGATATATAACTAAGGAAGAGGGAGATGCAATGCTGTTGACTTTGAAGATAAAGAAAGAGGGTTAAGAGCCAAGGCATGGGGGCGGTCTCTAGAAGCTGTAAAAGACAAGAGGACAGAGTTTTGCTTAGTTTCTCTAGAACATCCGGAAAGGAGCATGGTCCTCCTGCTGACACTTCAATTTTAGCCCAGTGAGACCTGTGTTTGGATTTCCAGAGTTGTAAAATAATAAATTCAAATTTTTTGAGCCACTCAGTTTATAGTAATTTATTAAAACAGCAATAGAAGATTAACTCATTCTCTCATTTGATGGCATAAATCTACCCACGTAATGTCTAGGACAGCCTCTGTACAAAGTTTTTGCTGTATAAATAATTTTATAAGATTGTAAAGTATGGATCTTAAAGCTGTTTTAGTAAAATATAAATTACACCAATCAATGCTTTTGTGCTTTGGTAAGTCTCAGGATAAAGTAAATGTGTTTGGAAATCTGAATTTAAATCCTTCCTTGCTTCTTAAATGAATTATCTGGTTCTCCATTGTGTTTGAATTAATGCTAACAATAAGAATATACACATCTGACCTTACAGAAAATGTTTCTGTTAAACTAGTCAAATTTTATAGTTTTCCTTATATCCTGAGTATTTCTTTCATAGATGGCTGAGTTGGGAGAATAGATTTTGTTCTGAGGATGGGTACAAGACATGTGGGGGGTCAACAGGGCATGTGGGGGTGGCTAGACTGAGCTGTTTAAATATTGTGTCAGGCTCCCCACTGAGCCAGTCTCAGCCTGAATGTTAGAAGCAGGTGGTAAAAATTACAATAGGAGAACTTTCTACAGTGAGAGACTATAGGCTTAAAAAGCAGCCCCGTGAAGTAGCCAGCATCTCCGCAGGGGAGCGACCACTGCAGATATGCAAGAAAGCAAGCAGTGTTGTTCCCACTGTGAAAATGACAGGGCTGAGCCTCCACCAAGGCTCACCAGGGTATTATTTCTCAGCAGCTGAGGAATATTGGAAGAAAGGGATAATGTGTTATTACCTCCGCAAGAGCCTTACAGGAGCTCTTGCCAATTTTCCTCCCTCAGTTCTTTCTCATGGATGGCAGATAATGTGCTATAGCCTTGTGAAATGAGACCAAGGTGATCGGGTGCTTTTAGTGGCTACTTTCTTGGTCTTTTCTCCTGCTAATGATTTTTGTCTCCTGCTATTTTAATAGCATCTTGCCACAAAACAAAAAAGTGAGGAGGTTGAAATCACTGACATTAAAACAGCATTGTTAATTTTCAGGAAAGTGTTGCCCTAGTGTCTGCTAGACTAGAGTCTCCTTTGCTTTATCCTCTTTGGTCATATACCAAGATTTATTTTATATATTGATGAATTGGTCTGTGACAAGTATCATTAAATAAAACAACAAAGTATAACCGAACAGAGGCACACATTACTTTTTTCTCTGTTCTCCATTTCAAGAGGAAAAAATAATGACCACCGAACAAGCTTACAAAAGCTTAACTTTTAGAATTCTCTTTAAAGCCACTCTTGAGGTCTGCTATGGTGTCAGTACAGACTCAAGAATAATTGACAAGGCATCACATTCTCTATATATTGGTGATAGGTGTTTAAAACAATGGTCCTGAGCCTTGTGGGAGGCCTCCAAGTAAATAGCAGAGATTGACATTTTCTCTGTACTCATGGTTAATGAAATAGTAATGAAGTGTAGTACATTTTAGGGAGGTACTTTTCAATATAAGTGAAATTCAAGATGGGGCCCATCTCAGTAAATTACACCATCACCTGTGCTGTTTCTCAGACTGAAAACTTTGGAGGCCTGCTTGCTTTCTCTCTTTTTTTATGCAGCCTACATTCACCCCATTAGCCTATCCCATTGGATCTACCTTCAACATCTTTCTAGACTTCAAACCTAACCCTGTCTTACTATCTGTTACAGTAAGTCTCTGCACTCAGTCCACACCATGTCTACCTGTACTATTGCAGTATCCTCCCAATAGAACTTTCCCTCCTTTGCTGGGCTATTCTCCACACAGCAGTCAACATGATCCTGTCAAAATATAAATCAGATCATTACATACCTCTGCTCAAGAGCTACAGTGGCTCCCTGTTTCATTCAGAGTGAAATCCCATCTTTGTCCTGTCCTGCAAAGGCTATAAGATCTGGTCCCCTGCTGCCTCTCCGGCACCATCTTCTTCCCCTGGACACTCGGCTCCAGCCACACTGATTTCCTTGTTGGTTCCTGCCTTAATAACTCCGTGCCCTCAAGCTCGTGCTGTTGCTAAGTTGAGTCTGACCCTTGGAATTTCCCAGGCAAGAATACCAGAGTGGGTTGCCATTTCCTTCTCCAGGGGATCTTCCTAACCCAGGGAACAAACCCACATTTCCTGCATTGGCAGGTGGATTTTTTACCACTGAACCAACAGGGAATCCCTTAATACCTTCACACTTGATGTTTTATCTGCTTCTAAATATTTCAAGTCCCCAAGAAACACACAAAATACACACAGGGCTTCTCAGATGGCTCAGCGGTAAAGAATCTGCCTGTCGGTGTGGGAGTCCCAAGAGATGAGGATCGGATCCCTGAGTGGGAAAGATCCCCTGGAGGAGGAAATGGCAACCCACGCTAGTATTCTTGCCTTGAAAATTCAATGGACAAGAGGAGCCTGTGGGCTACAGTCCCATGGTCTCGCACAGTCCTACATCACAGAGCGACTGAGCACACAGGCATGCAAGATACATGTAAGGATTATTTTCTCACTTCTTTTATGATTTCTGCTCAAATGCCAGCTTTGCAGGAGAGATTTTTCTTGATTATTTATCCTGAAAATTTACGGTTAGTCTTTCCCTATCCCCTGACCCCATATCTATATTTTCATGGTGCTTATTAATACTTAACATATCATATGTATATTTAATTACTGATTTATTGTTTTACTTCTCCACCAGAATATAAGATCCTTGAGGCCAGACTGGCTTTTCTTCTTCTTCTTCTTTTTTTTGCTATTACCTTTCCAGCATTTGGAGCACTGCTTACCTTGCACTGAAAAGATGCTCAATAAACTTTTGTTGCATGAATATATGAATAATTGTGAGTGGAAGAGGACGGATAAGCTAATACTGCACAGCCTGAACATCAGGTTGTTGTTTAGTTGCTAAGTCATATCTGACACTTTTGCAACCCCATGGACTGCAGTCCACCAGGCTCCTCTGTCCGTGGGATTTCCCAGGCAAGAATACTGGAGTGGGTTGCCGTTTCCTTCTCCAGGGGGGTTTTCCTGACCCAGGGATTGAACCTGCATCTCCTACATTGCAGGCAGATTCTTTATGATAGCAAAAATTAAATCAGTTAACTCTCAATAAGAAAGATCAACTCAGGAGAAAATATCAGTCCCCAAATCTGTTGAGGCTTTATGCTCTCAGTAATTTCTTGAATCATTTTGCATTTTCCTTTGAATTATCAACCCTGATATGGCAGATAAATTTTAGCTCCTTGGGAGGAAAATGTCATTCTGGTAAGGAGGATAGATAGTCTCCAAGACGACCAACATTCCTCAAACGTGGCTGGTCTTATGACTCATTTGGCCAATAAATTATGACACGTATAATATATTACCAGTTCCAGATCTGGGCCTAAAGAGACCCTGCAAGCTTCCATTTTGTCCTTTTAGAAGCCAGTCTCCATGTACAAACATTTAGGCTAGATTATTGAATGATGACTGTCCAGAAAAGTGGAGAGAGGGCCTGTGAAGGAAAACTGAGCTATCTCACACAACAGTCAACACCCAGCACCCATGTATCTGTGAGAGTAGCTCTCTTGGATCCTCCAACACCAGCTGAGCCACCTCAGCCAGAACCACAAGAAGGGAGAATTGCAGATGCCTCACCAGTTCCAAGTCATCACAGCCATCCTGGCGGAGGCCCAGGGATCGTGTAACATAGGCAAATTTCACTGCAGAACCCTGCCCAAATGTCTGATCTACACAGTCATCAACAAACAACAGTCTATAATTTCAAACTGTTGAATTTTGGGGTTCTTTTCTATATAATAGCAGATATCTGAAGCCATCATGATACAACATTTTAGGAGGATAAAACTGAAAACGCTGGGCATCTGAAGTTTACTTCTTGCAAACTATGATCAGGCTTAGTAAAATGGTGTGTGTGTGTAAATATATATATATGATATAGATATGTAAATAACTTTATATTTACCTGCATATATACTCTGTATATATCTTCACACTTTTGTCTTTATTTTTTTAAAATAATTAATTTAAATTAGATACATCACTGATAAAACCTTGGCAATAATATTTTATTACTTTTAAATAATACCTAGGAGACCCCCAGTTGTCAAATACCATCCATGTAATTGTATTTACTTTATTTATTTTCAGTGAGTAGGAAATACTTTATCAAAGAGAAGTATGAAAGGCCCTCTGAAGTCCCAGAACTCCAGAGCATATGAAGTTCCTACTTTTATCTTCTACTCCTATTTTGGAGAGTTGGCAAGCCATAAAAGTGAAACTCACTCAGTCATGTCTGACTGTTTGCGACTCTATGGACTTTATAGTCCATGGAAATTTCTAGGTCAGAATACTAGAGTGGGTAGCATAAGCAAATATTAAATGAGAGTCTTTATATATTTCGTTCAATGGTATAGACGTAGAAACTGCTTGTGTTCTTTAAGACTCCAGCTGAAATTCTCAAGCACACGAGTTGCATTTGTAGGGTGAAGGAACAACAGAACTGAGCTTTCTCAAATGCCCAGTGTTGATAGTTCGCTCTGGGGAGTACGAAGAGAGGGAAAATTTACTGATTTAATTATCACTGTCACAAAAGTGATAAATTTCCATCACTTGGGAAGCTTCACGGGGGAGGACTTTTGTGATAACACGTATTATGCCTCTCTTAGAGGATTTTAAGATCTGACTTGGCTTAGATTTGTTTCTAAATGACTCTTCTAAAGTCAGTTCTTCTTAGTTTCATAGCCAGGGAGCCAGCACCTTGAATGTGATTGTAGCAAGCTTCTCCAGGTTGATTTTGGCTTATGTTCAGGGGACAATAAATAATTCTGCCTTGATACAGGAGGAATCTCAAAATCAAATGTACAAATATTGTATATTAATTCATATATACGGAATCCAGAAAGATGATACTAATGAAACTCTTTGTAGGACAGCAGTGGAGATGGACATAGAGAAGAGACTTGAGGACACAGTGGGAGAAAGAGAGGGTGGAATAAATTGAAAGAGCAGCACTGAAACAAATTTATTACCATATGTAAAACAGACGACCAGTGGGGATTTGCTATGTAACTCAGGGCGCTCAAACCTGGTGCTCTGTGACAACCTAAAGGGGTGGGATGGAGCGGGAGGTGCGAGGAGGGCTCAAGAGGGAGGGAACATGTGTATACCTATGTCTGATCCTTGTTGATGTATAGCAGAAGCCAACACAGTATTGTAAAGCAATTATCCTCCAATTAAAAATAAATAAATTTTTTAAAATTCCCATTGCTTAAAGCAATTGCATTCCTTCTCCCTCTTTACCTCTTGATTACCATAAGTTTATTTTCTACATCTGTAGCTCTATTTCTATTGAAAACTGGGATTGATGCATACACACTACTATATATAAAACAGATGACTAATAAGGACCTACTGTATAGCCCAGGAAACTCTGTTCAGATCTCTGCAATGCCTATATGGGAAAAGAATCTAAAACAGAGTGGGCATATGTATATGTATAACTGATTCACTCTGTTGTACCCCTGAATATAACACATTGCAAATCAGCTCTACTCCAAAAAAGTTTTCTTAAAAAAGAAACTACCTTCTTACCAGCTCAGTTCAGTCACTCAGTCGTGTCTGACTCTTTGCAACCCCATGGACTGTAGCACACCAGGCCACCTTCTTAAACTGGTTTGTATAAGGTAATGGGAAAAAACAGAGGTCAGAGAGAGGAGTGCTGGGAACTAAAAGATTCAACAATGAAGCCTCACTGGTCTAAGTAACCTCCACTTCTTTTTAACCATACCTTTATTTTGTCTACAAAATGCACTTTGGTTAATTGTTGGAATTAAATTGGATCCAGACAGGTAAAAAAGCTTTTCACATCTGAAAGAGATTACTGTGCCATGAAGCAGTTTACTTTATTGATCCTGTTTTATTGCTTTGAAATGGAAAAACCATGCTTTTCTCAATCATGTGAAAGAAAGGAAAGCAAACTCCAAACAATTGCTTTAGAGTAAGGAAATTGCTCAGAGTAAGAAAAATGACTCACAACCAAAAAAAAAATGAAAATAACTTTTCCAGTAAGTTTTGTTATCAGTTAGCAATGTATTTTTGTTTTTACTTTTTTTCCCCAAAAGTAAAAAGAGTATCAGTTTGGTCATATGAAAGAATACTAATTTTCTCAAATGTGATTGTCATTCTGAGTGAAGTAAGTCAAACAGAGAAAGAGAAATATCTAATGATATCCTTTATATGTGGAATCTAAAAAAATGATACAAATGAACTTATTTGCAAAACAGAAGCAGACTCACAGACTTAGATAATGAATTTATGGTTATCAGGGTAAAGGTTGGAGGGGAGGGATAGTTAGGGACTTTAGGATGGACGTGTACGTACTGCCATATTTAAAATAGATAACCAACATGGGATCCACTGTATAGTGCAAGGAACGCTGATCGATATTATGTAACAGCCTAAATGGGAAAAGAATTTGTAAAAGAATCAGTTCAGTTCAGTTCAGTCGCTCAGTCGTGTCCGATTCTTTGCGACCCCATCAACCGCAGCATGCCAGGCCTCCCTGTCCATCACCAACTCCTAGAGTGCACTCAAACCCATGTCCATTGAGTCGGTGATGCCATCCAACCATCTCATCCTCCATCATCCCCTTCTCCTCCTGCCCTCAATCTTTCCCAGCATCAGGGTCTTTTCAAATCAGTCAGCTCTTCGCATCAGGTGGACACAGTGTTAGAGTTTCATCTTCAACATCAGTCCTTCCAATGAACACCCAGGACTGATCTCCTTTAGGATGGACTGGTTGGATCTCCTTGCAGTCCAAGGGACTCTCGAGGCTCTTCTCCAACACCACAGTTCAAAAACATCAATTCTTCTGTGCTCAGCTTTCTTTATAATAGATACATGTATGGGTAAGACTGAATCACTTTTCTGTACACCTGAGACTGTCACAACAGTGTTAAACAACTATACTCTAATGTAAAGTAAAAAGTTTAAAAAAATTAAATGATTACCTGTGAATGATTATTTATTATGTATTATAAATGTCAAATATATATGCTTTCAAATTATGGTGTTGGAGAAGATTCTGGAGAGTCCCTTGGACTGCAAGGGGATTGAACCAGTCCCCCTAAAGAAAATCAACCCTGAATATTCATTGGAAGGATTGATGCTGAAGTTGAAGCTCCAATACTTTGGCCACTTGATGCGAAGAGCTGACTCATTGGAAAAGACCCAGATGCTGGAAAGATTGAAGTCAAAAGGAAAAGGAGAATAGGGCAGCAGAGAATGAGATGGTTAGATAGCATCACTGACTCAATACACATGAATCTCAGCAAACTCGGGGGTTGGTGGAGGACAGAGGAACCTGGCATGCTGTAGACTGCAGGGTCACAAAGGGTCAGATTTGACCTAACGATTGAACAACAACTATATATATATATATGTATATGTATATGTGTATATGTGTGTGTGTGTATGTATATCCATAGTGGGCTTCCCAGGTGGTGCTAGTGGCAAAGAACCTGCTTTCCAGTGCAGGAGATGTAAGAGATATATCTATTCATAGGTCTGGATAGCTAGGTATGCTAAAACTGAACCACCTAAGGTATGAAGTGTTTAAAACATATTTTTATTTAATACAGTGTAGACAGTTTTATGGGGTCGCACAGGGTCGGACACGATTGAAGTGACTTAGCAGCAGCAGCAGCAAACAGTTTTCCAAGACATTATGCTTTTTAAATTTTCTATTTCTTGGCTACATAGATTTCTACTTTGTGGTTGGCCAGCTATTTATTTAATCAATATTGTTTTATTGAACCTTTAGATTATGCCACAATTTTGTTACTGCAGTTAACACTATGATGAATGGACCTTGTGTTCACATCTGTTGTACATTTTTTGTTGTGTTCATGGGATAAATTTTTTAAAGTATCATTGTTATCAGTTCATATGAATCAGGAAAATAATTTCTTAGCTTTTCTATGAAAACTTTACAAAAATAACCTCAAGGAAGCATGTTATGACCAATATCACTTACTCTCACTCATTAAAAGTCTTCTTATATTCTCTGACATGGATGGATAGGGAATTTCAGGCAGGGGAAAACCCACATTCCATGTCCAGAGGCATCAGTCAATGGGAACAAGTGATTTAGTCCTGATTGGAGCTTAGATGCCAAGAGACTGGTGATGAGGGAGACAGGACCAGGTGAAGAGGGGACAAGGATGTCATGCCAAGACTTTAGTGACTTTAGTCTTATCCTGCATGGCAGATGAAGCCATGAAAGGGGCTTACACATTATTGGAATAGGATCAGTTTTTCATTTGAGAAAGGTAACTGGCCAGATCCAAGGGACACTGTTAATGGTAGAAGACCAGGCAGATCTCTTCCAGTAGTTCAGACTGAACTGAAGCCAATGAAATGGAGATATAAAGAAGACAGTTGAACCGAAAGCCCTAGAGCTCCATTAGTGGAAGAGAGGAAGAGGGGGAGGGCAGCTGGGGAAGAGAGACAGTAGGAGAGGGAGAGGGAAAGGGAAATTTAACGGGGGAACAGAGAGAGAGATTGGGGTTCAGGTCCTCTGAGAATCAGCCTCCATGATGGGGTTAAATGTCAAGGGATTTGCTAGGATAAATGCCTCAAAGGAATAAAGGGTGAGGGAGCAGGAGTAGGCAGAGCGTGGTGAAGTTCTTTGAGAAGGGGAGGAGGAAGGGAGGATGACTCAGGAGGCACTCCAGACTGCAGCGCCGGTCTGAAGAAGTTTTGGTCTTGCTGACATGCGGTCTCTGAGCAAACTGCTTACTGGAAGAGTCCCACTTCAGGCAGGAATGAGCCAGCACTCATACGCCCGTCATGTTTAGTCACTGGCTGTGCACAACTCAGGGAGACCCTGGTCTGGGTGCAAAGTCTCTAGTGGATACAGCTGAGTGGCAGCCGGGTTTTAGTTAACAACGCACCCTCCCTACAGTAGGGTCTCTTGAAATGTCTCGCCTTCACAAAACCATGGCATCACAGCTGGTAACTGCTTTCTGACTTTTATAATGAATGGATGGCTCAAAAATATGTGGGTGTGTGTGTGCACGCTTTGTTGCTTGGTTGTGTCCGACTCTTTGAGACCCTTTGGACTGTAGCCCTCCAAGCTCCTCTGCCCATGGGATTCTCCAGGCAAGAAAACTGGAATAGGTTTTGCCATATCCTTCTGCAGGGGATTTTCCTGACCCAGAGACTGAACCTGCATCTCCTGTGTCTTCTGCCTTGCAGGCAGATTCTTTACTCACTGAGCCATCGGGGAAGTCCATATAGAGAATACTAAGTGTAAAATCAACCCTAGATGTAAGGCTAGGCTTCCAAGGGTATAATTAAGAAGAAAAAAATGTTTCTTGTTTGGGGAAAAAGACACTGCTATAGAAAAAAAAAAGCAGTACTCATTTGCTTTCTGATTCTACCAGTCTCTAAGTTTGAAACCATGAAGGAATGATAAATTCTCTGATTTAAAATTTTTTTATTCATAAAGAGGGAACTAATAATATATATCTCATATAGTTTTTTGAAGCTTATTTGAGATTTTATTTACTATGTACATGGTATATGTTACATGTGCATTGTGTGGTACATAGTAAGCATTTGGTGGTTATTAAATTCCTAATAATTGGGAAAATGTTGTCTTACTGTTTCAGACTTATGACATGTCCTGAGTGTGTAAATATAAACTATTCTTCTTTTCACTTTGCCCAACACAAAAACTCTTTCACTCTTGGAGCTTACAGAAAAGCTGTGCCTCTGTTCTAGCACACCCATTTTTCTTCTAGGTTTGTCATGATTAATAGATAAAACGTCAGTAGCTAAGAAGATGCTGGTCAGAGAAGCTACTGAGCAATGCTTGTGTTGCAAAATTGGCCAGAAGTACTGGAACACTCTGTAGACATTACAATTCCAGATTAAGAAATTCTGGGTGTGGCTATTCTATATTATTAAAATATAAGCCAGGGGTCTTTTACACTATGATTTTTAACTGAAAATATTCGGAGTAAAGTTACTGTCAGTAAGTTCAGGTTTAATTTATTTTTCCTATACTATCTAGATCAGAGATAATAAGTATGCATGTGGGTCCCAAGAGCTGATATTTTTATAAAACTTCCAGATAATTCTGCTATGCATTTTCATTTTCTTTTGTTGTGGCTATTATTGTACTTTTGAGAACCATGGCTCCAGATAGAAGTAGTACCTTCTTAAGCATCCTCAGTGTCATAGTTAAATATTTGCATGCTAAGTCTCTAAGTCATGTCCTACTCTTTGCGACCATAGGGGCTGCAGCCTGCCAAGCTCCTCTGTCCATGGGGATTCTTCAGGCAAAAATTCTGGAGTGGGTTGCCACACCTTCTTACAGGGGATCTTCCCGAGTCAGGGATCGAACCAGCTTCCCTTATATCTCCTGCATTGGCAGGTGGGTTCTTCACCACTAGTGCCGCAATTACATATTTAGGCATATTTGTTTAGGTTCAGCATTTGTTTTTTACTTTTTTAAGAGTAATTGAGATTAAAAAAATATGCTCTGTTTAACAGCATGGAACTCCTCTGCTGGGAGCCCAAGAGGATTTGGCAAAATAGAGCCCTTTTTGGAAGCACAACAGTTGATTGCTCATAAACAACCAGGAGGTGATAGATGATCCATGGCCTCTCCAGGCTCATGACCCTCATCCCAGTTCACCTCACAGCCTTCTGAGGTGTAAGAAGGAGATAAAGAAATCATTATCTGGAAGGAAGGAAGGAAGGGTTTCAACTGTACAAGTAGCAGTGAATATCTAAGCCCAAAGAGTTTGGCAAATTGCTTTAGAAAGAGATAATTTCCACTCACAGCAATCTGCAAACTTTTGAGAACAACATTGAAACAAGATAATTTTTCAAGACTGAAATTAGAATTGCTGTGTAGAGGACATAGTTTGGCTTGATTATCTTTTTAAGTAGTTTAGGTATCTTTGTGTCTGTCTGCCTTCCAGGAGGGTTCTGGGGACTGCTCTGAAACAGTTTGTAGAGGTAAGGACTGAACTCAAACACATTCTTGTACATTCTGTTTCCCCATCACCTATTCTCTTGGGAGTGTAATCAACTTGGCTTCACCCAGACCAGTAAGATTGACTGATTTCACTCCAGACCACTAGGCAGTCTTAGAGAAAAACTCAGAAACTTGATCATGAAATGAGAAATTGGAGGATTGAAAATGATGAGCATATACATCAATTATATATATTATTGATACTATGTATAAAATAAATAACTAATTAGAACCTACTGTATGGCACAGGAACTCTACCCAATGCTCTTTTTCTTTTTATCCCTATAACAATCTCTCAAATATTATCCTTCTATCCCTAGTTCTGTTTGCATTTCCTTGAAAATAAAATATTTAGTTATTGGGTCCATTTTTACTTTTTTTTTTAACCTTATACTAATTATTAAAAGTATCACATACTTCCCATGAAATTTTTTAAAATTTTTATTTTGAAATAATTATAGAGTAAAAAGAATTTAGAAAAAAAGTACAGAGAGATCCCAAGTACCTGTTATCTAGAAGTCCCTAACAGATATAAATATATACATATATATATCTTACATATCTTATGTCTTATAAGATATGCATCTTACATGTCATAGTAGGATAATATACCAAGATGGTATGTTGGTACAATATGTGTGTGAAGTTCTACAGCATCTTATCACATTCTGTTCCATGCTCTTTGGTGACCTAAATAGGAAGGAAATCCAAGGAAGAGGGATATGGGATATATATATATATATATATATTCACTTTTTAGTGAATTCACTTTTTAGTGATTCACTTTTTAGTACAGTAGTAGCTAACACAACATTGTAAAGCAACTATGCTCCAACTAAAGCTAATTTAAAAATAAAAAAGAAAAGGCAAGAATCAAGTGAAAATAGGAAAATGAAGAGCATTTACATGACCCACTGTTCCCTGAGGAAAAGCAGACCATGCTTCATGTAGGGGGGCTGCAAGAAGCAGCAGCTGCTCAGTAAGCTTTGAATTGAAACAGTCCTGACTTTGAATGCTGGCTCTATGATGTACTAATGGTCAATCTCTGAGCAAGTTACTTAACTTATCTAAGTTATCATTTTTCTCACCTATAAAATAAGACAATAATGCACATTTCTATTCATCCCATAGGAAATAAATAAAAGACCTGAAAAATTATAGTATTGAGAAGGTTCTGTGGGTGACTTGAGACACCTGGGGAATAAAGGAATATAAAGGAATGTGAAGAAAGGGATCTGCGATACACAGCTACTGTTTCCACTTTGGCTGGGTCTCCCTACTATAGTGTTTCTGTCTGCTTTCATTTTCAGGCAAAAGTCAACTCTATTTGTGAGAGCAAGAAATCACAGAAACACTTTCTGCTGGATGGATAAATCTTCTCTTTCACATGTTGTTTTGGGAATAAACAAGCAACTTGGCTTCACCCAGGCCAGTGAGAGTGTCTGGTTTCACTCCAGACCATGAGACAGCCTTGGAGAAAAATTCAGACCCTTGATCTTGAAATGGAGAAGTAAACAGGATTAGAAATGATGAGCCAAGTAATGACTTCAAATGTAACCTAAACTAGTCTGAATGAGATAATTCTCACTTTGCAAACAATCATTTCTCCATCAGGATTTTTGGCTATCATTTACTGAGTCTCCACTTCCTGCTGAATTTTGTGTCAAACATGGAATCCTAAAATGCAGAGAGTGCTTTCTATTAAGAATTTTACATTCTAACTGGAAAAACACATTATGCCACCTTATTTTGTTTCTCTCTTTTATGTGTATGTTCCAAGGATCAATGTGTTCAGATACTAGAAACAAGTAGCTTTTAGAGTAAAGAATAAAGTGATTTTCAGACCTGAGAATGTTCATTGAGGAGGTTTCAGAAAAGTTGAATGAGAAAAAAGTAGAAAAATGTGCAGCTTCTCAGAATGAAAATAGTATAGATGTTGTCATAGCATTTTTTTTTTGCCCAAAATAGTGGTAAAAATCATTAAAGCAGTGATGGAAGTTTTTAAGATTTTTTTCTTTTTTGGTGTGGACCATTTTTAAGGTCTTTATTGAATTTACTACAATATTGCTTCTGTTTTATGGTGGTGTTTTTTTTTTTGCCACGAGGCATGTGTGGTCTTAGCTCCCTGACCAGGGATTAAACCCTCACCCCTTGATTAGAAGGTGAAATCTTAACCCCTGGACTGCCAGGGAAGACCCTTTCTCTCAGTTTTACTTCTAGAAATTGCATTTTTGTTTGCCATCACCCACATAGACAAGTTTTGTAAAGTGGTACTTCTTTTAGATTAAAAAAATAAAGGGTAAGCTTTTACCATTTTATATTTATTTCTGCTTTCCAAACAAAATAGCATTTTCTTTATATTTATTTTTAACATATTTAAGGCATATCAAGAAGTATTGGAAAAGATATTGTAGAAAACTGTACCACAATTCAAATAGATTATCCTTTGCCATATTTTTCTTTATATCACTTTTTGCTTTTGATTTTTTAACAACTTCTTTGAGTTATAATTGACATATATTATGTATAACTGTGTACTTTTAATATGTATCATTTGTTAAGTTGGCATACAAAGAGACCGATGAATACCCTACCACTATCAAAACAGTGAATATTTCCATCACATGAGTGTATCAGTATTTTTTAAAAATTATTTGTTTATTTTACTTTACAACATTGTATTGGTTTTGCCATACATTGACTTGAATCCGCCATGGGTGTACACGTGTTCCCCATCCCGAACCCCCCTCCCAACTCCCTCCCCATCCCATCCCTCTGGGTCATCCCAGGGCACCAGCCCCAAGCATCCTGTATCATGCATCAAACCTGGACTGGCGATTCATTTCACATATGATAATTTACATGTTTTCATGCCATTCTCCCATATCTTGGGAAAAGTTCACCTCTTTAAAAACTGATACACTCCAGTTTTTAAAGAGGTGAACTTTTCCCAATACATTTCAAGCTCCAATTCTCATAGAGATCCTCACTAACTAGAAGTATGTGGTTGCCTTTTTTTTATCCTATTAGGTATTCACAGATGATATACAGAGATTGTTTTTTCCCCCACAATATGATGCTTGTTGACATATCTCTGATTACACATATATACTCATTCATTTATCTACTTAAGGATTCTATTGATAAACAAGACAAATTTGAAGTCCAAGTCAAGATTTTGCATTATATCATGGCTGCCTTCTAAGGTGGTCAAAAATATAATTTCAAATACATCAATAGTTAATAATATATGGTAGGAATATGGATGATTTTTATTTTATTTTTTGTATCTCTTTGAATGTCTAAATTCTATGTAATTAATATGTGCTATTTTTGTAATAAGGAAAAGTAAAATATCAAGTGGAATAATTGGGGAGCTTTACTATAAAACTGTGTGGTTAAAATTTTTATAGGAAAACATAAACATGAAAAAATGATTCTCAAAGTATGTATGCACAGTTGAGACAAAGGTAAGAGTAGACAATTTTGAGGATGTAGATATTTTCTTGTAGTTTTTGAAGTTGTGTATATTTCAGAGAATATTCAGTGGGATCCCTGCAATAAAGCCAAAGCAATCTCATTAGATTTTTATGGGAGACTACTGATAGGTGGTGGTGGATATACTATGTCATTTTTCTCTAGGCTGTTCATTACATCTATTCATTCCGTGAATGAAAGCCTCATTTCATCCACAAGAGAGCTGATGAAGTTCAGGGAACCAGTTTCCTCTACTTTTTTCCCAAGTTGAGAATATTTATCTATCTAAACTTTTTTACTTTTCTTTATCTGACTCATTTCTCATTGATTTCTCCTTTCTAAGTGCTCCCAAGAAAAGTTATTAAATAATTTCCTGAGTTTAGTTTAAATAACTAAACTAAAACTGTGAGAAACAGAATATTTCCCAATATTTTTCTTTACTCTTGAAAAATATTGAGTTGTAGAATTCTGAAATATCTGTCTTGGAGGAAACTCAGGATGCATGATATTGTGGGCAAATTTCCCTGCTCTATTGCTAAAGTTTTTTTTTCTTACTTAGTACATTTATTTAACTGGAGATTGTAATAGTTTTGCTACTTACCACAATGTGGAGAAAGAAATGGCAACCCAGTGCAACTCTTGCCTGGAGAATCCTTGGACAGAGGAGCCTGGTGGGCTACAGTCCATGGGGTCGCAGTTGGACATGACTAAGTGACTCACACACACACACTCACACACACATACAATATGGTATTGTGAAGACTGAATGATATTCCTGAAAGATTGTGCTTGTGTTGGTTGTCTGTGACAACTACCACTGTGGATGAATGAATTCATTCTTCTCTTTTAAAGTTACTCCAAGTTAATATTAACCATTTTATAAGGATGTATAATTTTGACTTAGATAATAGGAGTAGGTTTATTTAGACATTGAAATTCAATATTGTATCTCCTTGCATTTGAGATGTTTCCTTTCCCCATCTATTTATTTACCTTCTGCATTATTCATCCTTAAAGCACGCATACAAATATCATCTTACCTGTGGCAAATGTATAACTATTTTGCCCTCACCCAGAATTGCATGACATTTACATACTAATAATCCAGTTATTTGTAAAGTGTGTATGAAATATAGGAATACTTCGAACTGTAATCAGGTAATATTAAGTGGTGAAAATTGCTTTACTGAATAGGAGCAAATTTTTTAAATGGCCCATTCCACAGAAGGATTTCCCTGATAGCTCAGTTGGTAGAGAATCCTCCTGCAATGCAGGAGACCCCTGTTCGATTTCTGGGTCAGGAAGAACTGCTGGAGAAGGGATAGGCTACCCACTTCAGTACTCTTGGGCTTCCCCTGTGGCTCAGTTGGTAAAGAATCTCTTCAATGAGGGAGACCTGGGTTCAATCCCTGGGTTGGGAAGATCCCCTAGAGAAGGGAAAGGCTACCCACTCCAATACTCTGGCCTGGAGAATTCCATGAACTGTATAGTTCATGGGGTAGCAAAGAGTTGGAATGACTGAGCAAATTTCACTTTCATTCCATAGAAACATTTTGTATATTTTCTTGGGAGTGAGTAAATAGTAAATACCTCAAGTTCAGAAGTCTGAAAATACTGATTGTAAAAAGTGCACACATGTGTTACTGATAAATGTGTGGCCTAGTGTAAATGATCATTGAATACTATTAATGTTGACTAGTCTATAAATGGGAAGTTTAATTAAGTGACAGCATTGTAGTCTGATAATACGCATCTTGTCTTGTTTCTCAAAGAATAAAACTAATAATGAAGTTAGAATAGTTGAGTAGTAATATGTCCAAAATACCTTCTATGATAATCTATTTTTGAAAGCACTAACAAAATATGGAAAAAGTCCTGAGGATTAGTATCTTTTTAAACTATGGGTAAATCATTGACATTGTTCACTGTGAATTTCAAAATTATTTCAAAACATTTTTTGCTTTTTTTAGTTCATAATTATTGAAAATTATTTGTTGTAGTGGAGAAGGCAATGGCACCCCACTCCAGGACTCTTGCCTGGAAAATCCCATGGACGGAGGAGCCTGGTAGGCTACAGTCCATGGGATCGCTAAGAGTCGGACACGACTGAGTGGCTTCAATTTCACTTTTACTTTTCACTTTCATGCATTGGAGAAGGAAATGGCAGCCCACTCCAGTGTTCTTGCCTGGAGAATCCCAGGGACGGGGGAGCCTGGTGGGCTGCCGCCTACGGGGTCGCACAGAGTCGGACACGACTGAAGCGACTCAGCAGCAGCAGCAGCGTTTGTTGTAGCATCAAATGTTTTACCAGATTTACTCTCTAGTCTTCTTGTGTTGTCATGTACCATCATTTCATGTTTTATTCTTAAGATACTGCTTATAAAGAGAGAATTTGGAGACGTTATAGCCATATAACCTCTATAATATGGATGACTTTATACATTATACGTTTCAATAACAATCTGCTTGATGAGAGAACACTCAGAATCCTACTTGATACAAAATCAACTGCCATTTATTGTAGGTTCTAAAACTATCTTTACCTGTGTTACTTTAAATTAGCTGTTAGCATCATTATACAGGTAAGGAAACAACTTAAGAAGAGAAAATAGCTTGTCCAAAGTCACTTATCAGGTAAGGAGTGGAGACAAAATACAAATACTGTTGTTATAGTTTCACTGTCTGTGTCCTTTCGTCTTCAACGTGCTCTCTTTCAAGAAAGAATTATGGGAGATGAGACAGGGAAGGAATAGAGATGCGAACAAAGACAGTATTGTGATAGAAAAGCGACCACTCATTCCAACAACTTGACTTTGGTCCAGGTAAGCTCATGAAATAATTAGAGAATGACAAATGGACCAGACAGTTTCAAGGGGAGAGTAACATCTGTTGTGCTCTCAGAGGTTGATAAGTGGGGCCGTGGAGACCTGAGCACCAGGACTTTTTGTTGTCTGCCCTATTTTGTTCTTATCTCACAGAAAAGTTTGAAAAGGAGTACAGTGTACCAGGAGGAGCTCCAAGACAGGTGAAAAAGCAGATACATAGCACAGATGGTTATTTTGGCCCAGGCATTATCACTGGTTTGAAGGGATAAAACAAAAGAATTCTATAGTTTAGTTCTGATACAAGGAAGAGCCAACGGACTAGTTTATAGACCACTAATATTCCCCGTGGATAAAAAAATGAAGAGACAATTTTAAATATAAATGTGAAATGGCAGGATATGCTGAAAAGAGTGCAAAGGAAAAGTAGAGGAGAGGTCAAGAAAATAAAATTAGTTGGTCATTCCTTATCTGTGACATTATCTCATATTATTCTTATTATTATAGGTATCAAGGGTGTAATGTTCTTATGTATACAGTATATAATAGCTGCTCCCTTATTATGAGAAGTGTATAAAACTAAACTTCAGAAAGGGATTTCCCAGGTGATCCTAGTGGTAAACAACCTGCTTGCCAATGCAGGAGACATAAGGGACACAGGTTCGATCCCTGGGTCAGGAAGATCCCCTGGAGGAAGGCATGGCAACCCACTCCAGTATTCTTACCTGGAGAATCCCATGGACTGAGGAACCTGGTGGGCTATAGCCCATGGGGTTCAAAGAGTTGGACATAAATGAAGGGACTTAACATGCATGCTCACAAAGTTTAGAAAAGTCAGAGAAACAGTTTGTCAGCAGTAAAACTAGGGCATAGACCCCGATTTCTAGATTCATATTACGTTTCTTTTTACAAAGGCAGAGTGGGAATAAGCTCCAATAACGTCTCTTCATTAAAATAAAGAACTAATGATAAGATGGTACAGAGTGAGTGAGGGGGATCATGATATCACTCTGGTGAGTAGAGAGGCACTGACTTTTCAATATGGAGTCTTCAGACAGATACCTGGAAAAATGGTTTACCTGAGTCAACTGGTCTGCAAGTGCCAAAACTTTTATAGAATCCTTGTGGTCTCCTATAGAAGAGTTCACTAAAGATATAGAACTCTTCAAGTTTGGGCTTAAACCTTGTCTTGGTTGAAGATGGAACCTTACTTTTTAGAATCTTTTTATAAGAGAGAGAAGCAAAATGAATTTTATTGTTGATTTGTTATTTGGGAAAGGAGGAGGAGCTGTCCATGGTATCAGATAAATAAGCATCTCTTTACCAGCAGGTTCTTCTCCCTGGGTTATGGGAGTCCAGGGATCCAGCAAGTCAAGGTTAAAACAGGAAAGAAGAAATCAGGATGGGTGTACCAGGATGGATAGAGGCATCTGAAGTTCCAAACAGCTAGGGTGGTTTTATGGATTTCTGTCACCTTAAATTATATCATCTAGATATTGTTGTTTACTAGAGAAAAAATTAACAATTTCTTACTAAAGAATTTTCCAGTATAAAAATGAAAAAAAAAGAATTTCTAAGTCTTCTGAAAATAAATGACATTGATGGTTCTGTATTTAACTTCTGCTGCTTATTTCAAGAGGCATCCAGATGCCTTCCTTAATTGGATCCAGTTAAGATAACTCTGATGGAAAATTCAGTATATTGGCCATAATTATTGAATTAGTGAGTCACAGACACGATTAGAAAGACATTAACACAGCCACCTGACTCTTGTTAAGGTTCTAATTTATTCTGATTATTGAAGTTGCCACAATTAAATTAGCAATGTCCGCCTCAAACTCAACATTCCCTAACAATATTAAAGTAACTTTTATTTACCCCAAAACTATTCTTGTTAATGTTGAACAAGGAAAAAAACCTCTATCTCTTAAACGTGTGTTTGTAAAAAGTGACATTCTTTTTTTTTTTTTTTTTTTCTGGTAAGGATTTAGTGCCCTAATATAGAATTCTTCCTGATATAAAAGAAATAATATCATAAATCCCAGCAGAGGAAAGTTGGAGGTGACCCTACAACTCTGTCTCAGCCAAGAGCACTCTACTGTCTTAAACCCCTTTAAACTTAACTCAATCCTTTAAACTCAATCCCCTTTGAACACTTCCCCTGAAGTGAACTCTGGTGGTAGTCCATTTAATCTTTGGGAAGATTTAATGATAGAAAATTGTTTCTCATGTTACATTCACTCATTCTTTTAGCAAATACTTATTTTGAACCTATTTTTTTTTGCCAAGGATTGCACTATGGCAATGTGTATATAGTGGTAAATGAAAAGCCCTCAACCCTGAGGGAAATTAAAACAAAAGCTGAAATATCTGAAACATTTTTCACCCGTTAATCCTTTGCCTGTCCTGTAGGCTATAAACACAGATTCTCAAGAAGTTAAAGATCACTGTTACATGCCTATAAATTCTTTTCTTCTCCTAGATAAGTACTCATTGTTTTGGCATTTTTTAAAAAAAGAATTCCTCATATGAGATGATTTCAAGTCCTTTCTTCATCCTGTCATTATTTTTTGAACAAATTTTAATTTCTTTCTACTTTCCTTTGAAGTATTATGCTCAATTAAATGTGATTCACCAGGGCAATGTTTCGTTTTGCTCATATACTCCCTAAAAGAACTTTGGAAAAGTACCTACTTCTTTGAACATTTTAAAGTAGGCATTTGAAACTTTTTCATCATAAGTATAAATAGTTGCAGTGGATGTAATTTCCAGTATACTAAAGGCATTGATTTTAAAGATAAAATGTTACATCATTCTTTTTAATGTATCCAAAGGAATGTAAACATCAAGGTGATTTAATACCCACCATTATCCATTTTGAAAATACACACATATATTTGTATTTTGTTGATGATTTAGGCTCACTGTTATTTCTCCTTGAAGTCATAATTTTATTTCCTCCACAGAGTTTTATACCAATGTAATATATTTTTCTACTTAATGTCATATATTAACGATAATAATTCTTCTCTGCAATAATGAAATATATTTAATTTGCTTCTTGTGATAAACATTTATGCATTAAAATGTAAATTAATGTACAACACTAATATATACTTATGCTACTTATAGAGCATAAATTTATTACAAATTTTAATACATGATTAGTAAACAAAAAGTAAATATTGTATTTTTTAAGATAGATGGGAGTGGTATTTGAGTAAATTACCCTTGAATTAAAGATTTAATTCTTTATTTTTAATTGCATTTTTTAATTATTTTTTTAAATTGGAATATAATTGATTTGCAATGTTGTGTTAGTTTCAAGTGTACGGCAAAGTGATTCAGGTATACATATACATATATTCATTCTTTTTAAAATTCCCTTCTCATATAGGCTATCACTGAATATTGAGTAGAGTTCCCTGTGCTCTGCAATGGGTCCTTGTTGGTTATCTATCTCATATTTAATAGTATGTATATTCATATCAAGCTTCTGATTTATCCCCCCAACCCCTTCATTTCCCCTTTGGTAACCATAAGCTTGTTTTCAATGTCTGTAAGTAAGTCTGTCTCTGTAAATAAGTTCATTTGTTTCTTTTCTTTTTTCACATATCAGTGATATCCTATATTTATGTTTCTCTGTCTGACTTCCTTCACTCAGTATGACAACCTCTAGATCCATCCATGTTGCCACAAATGGCATTATTTCATTGTTCTTTATCGCTGAGTAATATTCCATTTGTATATATGTACCACATTCTGATCCAGTCCTCCGTCAACAGACGTTTAGGTAGCTTCCATGTCTTGGCTATTGTTAATAGTGCTGCATGAATATTGGGGTGCATGTATCCTTTCAGCTCATGGTTTTCTCTAGATACATGTCCAGGAGTGGGATTGCTGGATCATATGTTATTTCTATTTTTAGTTGTTTAAGGAACCTCCATACTGTTCTCCATGGTGGTTGTACCAATTTACATTCCTACTAAAAAGCAATCACAGCAATATCTTTTTTGATCCACCTCCTAGAGTAATGAAAATAAAAACAAAAACAAATGGGAACTAGTTAAACTTATAAAGATTTATCTAATTGTCCTTTTCCTTTCTTTGAAGTGTTTTAAACCTTTGAGCAACACAACAAGACTATGGGTGAGTGAGAGCTATGTTTTTCTTTTGTAAGGTGGGGAAAATGATAATGGGAGATGGGAGGGGCAGAGAAGAACCTTGACCATAGTCACCTTCTCAGAAAGATCAGTTGTGAAAAGAATAAACATGGATAGTGATATTTAGAAAGTGATTCCATTAAAAATATTCATGTGCTTGTTCCCTTTCAAGTCTTTGCATATTACCAAGGGTAATTTACATTCCAATCTAAGGACCACTACTTCAGGGTGTATTCTAATCACAATACAACAGAATAGGATTTTTAACTTCCTCATTTTTGAAAAAAATACCTTTATTAGTGTAACTGAAAATCATGTAGTCACCGTTCTCATTGATTTTGGAGCTCAAGAAAAGATACCAAAGAATTGATGCTTTTGAACTGCTGTCTTGGAGAAGACTCTTGAGAGTCTTTTGGACTGCAAGATCAAACCAGTCAATCCTAAAGGAAATCAGTCCCGGATATTCATTGGAAGGACTGATGCCGAAGCTGAAGCTCTAATAATTTGGCCACCTGATGTGAAGAACTGACTCCTTAGAAAAGATTCTGATGCTGGGAAAGATTGAAGGCAGGAGGAGAAGGGGACAACAGAGGATGAGATGGTTGGATGGCATCACCGACTCAATGGACATGAGTTTAAGCAAGCTCTGGGAGTTGGTGATGGACAGGGAAGACTGGCATGCTGCAGTCCATGGGGTTGCAAAGGGTTGGACACAACTGAAATGAACTGAAGATCATGTTAGCTTTTTCATGGGGAAAATCATACTCTAGATTTATACAAAGCCCACAGTTACTTTCGAATTCAGTTTGAAGCCTTTTTCAGCTAATCTCTTGCTGGGTCTGGTTCCTCCGAAATCCTGTAGTTGTATAAAAGGTTAAATTTATCTCCATCAAATTTCAACATCTTGGATTCAATCTTTACTCCAGTCTGTTGAGATATTTTTGGATTATGAGTCTATGTTCAATTTACAGAGATAGCATTTGAAGAGCATGGGCATATATTCCTAGGAACTAAAAAATGCAACAATCATCATGATATACTTTGACTACACTGGTGTTCAAGAGAACATATAATCTTTAATATAGTTTATCATAAAAGAACTAAAAAATGTTGGATTTGTGAGAAGTATTGGACTCTGATTTCATTTCTCCCACTTTATTCATTCATCAACAAACATGATTTGCCTTCTGTCTGCTGGCCCTGTGATAATCACTATGAAATCAGAGATGAAGATGACTATACCTGAGCAGAACAAGCATAAAGGAGTAAGACAAATCACTGGTAATAATAAAGAATGATAAGTGCTATGAAAGGTATGTATACAACATGGGCTGGTGTACCCTGGAGAAGCATCCAATTCATACATTAAGGAAGTGGTCAAGGAATGCTTCTTAGAATCTTTATAGGGATCTGGAGGCATAAATAGAAATAAAATGTACAAAAAACAGGGAGTTTGCAATGAGTGAAAAAGTTATTTAAAGAAAGAAAAATGAATAACACATTTGAACACATGAAGTATGGAAAGTTATTACTTTATATTGTTAAAGCTATGGAACAGAAAAGATCTGGCTGAAACAAAGTGGGACTTTCTACAAGTAAAGTAGGGCAAATGGATAATGTATTCTTTTTTCTGGCAGAGGACAATAATAATCAAAGATGATGAAGTTCCTTAAATTATGTGAGAATGAGAATTCTTAGCAGTAAAATGTGTGCCTGACACAGAGGCAGTTGAATTCCTATCTCATGACACCAACACTTTGAGTGTTGGATTTCTAGGGAATTTAACCATTGAGTATATGTTACCTCTCCCAGGATGTAATACCCCTCATTTCTGTCTGCAGAAATTGTGCTTTTCTTCAAATGTCAGACAAGGCCACAACATGCCTATTAGAATCCTCATGACACTTTAAACCTAGTACCCCATGAATGTACCTGCACATCACATTACAGTATATGAAATATTTGTTTCCACAAAGAATCATGAGTTCCTTGAAAGCAAGGGCCATGTCTTTGGCATTTCTGTATCCCCATCACCTAGAACTATCACTTTTGCTGATAGCAAAATTAGGGCCATTTTAGAGATTGTAAATGGATGTATATGTTAAACTAGTGTTCATATTAAGTGCTGTTACTATCTCTAGTGGGGAAAACACTGAAAGCAGTGAGCTACTAACTCTGAGAAGTAGGATTAGTTACTTATAGGTAAAATGACCTAATCTCTAAAACTGTGCCACAGTAATTTCAACAACCTTTATTGTTGTTGTTCAGTCATTAAGTCATGACCCCATGGGCTGTAGCATGCCAGTCTCCCCCGTCCTTCACTATCACCCTGAGTTCGCTCAAACTCATGCCCTTTGAGCCAGTGATGCTATCCAACCACCTCATCCTCTGTTGTCCCCTTCTCCTCCTGCCCTTGATCTTTCCCAGCATCAAGATCTTTTCCAATGTGTTGGCTCTTCACATCATGTGGCCAAAGTATTAGAGCTCCAGCTTCAGCGTCAGTCCTTCCAATGAATACTCAGGGTTGATTGATCTCCTTGCTGTCTAAGGAACTCTCAGGAGTCTTCTCCAGCATCACAAGCCATCTCTAGGTTTGTCATAGCCATTCTTCCAAGGAGCAAACATCTTAATTTTGTGGCTGCAGTCACCATCCTCATTGATTTTGCTGCTCTAGAAAATGAAATCTGACATGGTTTTCACATTTTCCCCATCTATTTGCCATTAAGTGATAGGACTGTATGCCATGATGTTCCTTTTTGAATGTTGAGTTTTAAGTCAGCTTTTTCACTGCCCTATTTCACCTTCATCAAGAGGTTCTTTAGTTCCTTTTCACTTTCTACCCATTGGCTTGTTAGGGTTTTCTGGACAACATTTTTTTTTTTTTTGGAGTTCTAGGTCTCTAAGAAAATGCTGCTTTGGAATAATGCTTTCTTCCTTTAGTTATCAGCTTGTCCCCTAACTTCCATCAAGAATATAAACCTTATAATATCAGAACTAAGGTAAAACTTTGTTATAGAGTAGTACCTCTGTTTACTTACATGGATGGTTAAATTCTGTGCCCATTCTGGGGTTCTAACCCAGATCAAACCCAAAGGAAATTGGGAAATTCCCAAAGGAAACCCAATTCTGTTTCAGAACTATTGGGTTTGATATTGTGGTCAAAACTTCTCAGATTAAGAATTTTTATATGAATCCATATAAAGTTCCAGATTTCTGAAATAAAGTTTATCATCATGTTTAAACAACCAAGGGAATTTATCATAAATATTTATGACATTCTAATAGGCCTGCAGGAAAATATATTTTTTCAGAAACAAAAAGTTTTCCACTAGCTTTGAGAGAGAGGCTTCTTTTGGACACTTGGACTTCCCTTAAATAAACTTGAGTTTTCAACTGTCTCCAACAAGTAAAATTGTCTGGCCAAGCCTGAGAGTTTTGGCCAAAAATACTAACTTGAATGAATATGACTTACATATTTCACAAAATCCAATTAATTTTTTTTTTTGCCATCTTGTTTTGAGGAGTAGGGATTGTCTTAGAGTTATTATGCCTACTAGTTACACTGGGGAATAAAATAGTTTCTCTGATCCAACATCCTGAAGGCATTCCTTTGGCAGTGGATGCACAGTTGATGTTCCATGGTGAGTTAATATCTAAGTTATGCCTTATCAATTAGTCTTGCTCTATCTGTCCCTCCCATGGGCATGGAAAATATTTTTCAAATTCATTGGTAACATCTCAAGACAGCCCTGTCCCCATCTTGGCAGAGCAAGCTGTTTTTATGTATGAAAGATCCCAGTGGTATGAAAGGGGAAAATTATATATCTGCTTAATTCTGTAAAGATTTTATTAATATCATGAAAGAAATCATTAAAAAAATATCATCATGCACTAGCTTGAAAGTCTATACTAAAACGTCATTTTTCCAATTTGAGCTTTAGATGCATTTCTCAAAACTAAGAATTTGATTTTCTACATTTGTAAATATGTTAGAAGTAGGCAAATTAAACTATTCCTCTCTTATACAAACTTTCATCAGTTCTATGTAAGTGTGATGGGCTAGGGATCTAGGGATTTGCATACGTCTGATCCAGAGCTGACTGGTTTCTGGTATATATTCGTACAGTATCTGAATCTCAAATGCAGTGTTGAAGGAGAACCTTAAATGCTGCTTCAGCTGGCTTTCTTGGTGGCTCAGATGGTAAAGAATCCACCTACCAAATAGGAGACATAAGAGACTCAGATTCAATCTCTGGGCTGGGAATATCCCCTGGAGAAGGGAATGGAAACCCACTCCAGTATTCTTGCCTGGAGAATCCCATGGACAGAGAGGAGCATGATGGGCTACAGTCCATGGGGTCGCAAAGAGTCAGACACGACTGCACGACCAACACTTTTCAAGGATATTTTTATAGAGATCTGGGTTCAAGTCAAATTCAGTATGTGGATATAAGAATGAATTCTGGGGTTAACTTAAGAAAAAACTATCTTGCCCAACTTCCAGGAAAGCTCTATGAAATGCTGGAGTAAGCAGCTGTCCATTTTATCCAAGCGAGCGCCACCATCAGCTACTCTTGTCTTTATCCTGTCCTTCACACTTATCTGAAGTTTCTCTCACTAACCTTCTTCCTTTGGGTTAAGACCTTGAGCTTCTAGAAGGTTCATGTGCAGTGCAGATAGGTCCTGAGAAGATGGCTTCCTGAGCTTTAGCTCCCTGTCACACAATTAACCCAGAGCAGCAGGTCAGATTGAACAGTTTCTATCCAACAGAGTCCAGAGAAAACAGGATGCCTCGTGTAAATTTGGAATGAAGAATGGGAGAGAGAAATAAGAAGGAGGAAAAGTTTGAAATGTGAGAATAAAGTTCTTTATGGGGAAGATAGCCCTTGGTGGAGAACTCTTAAAATGCCAAGAAACCAAATTAGGCAAGAAAGACACACCGTATAACATCAGATGAAGACTTGACTTAATTAAGATTTGTATCTGCCTTCTGTTCCTGGTGGCTCGGACGGTAAAGCATCTGCCTGCAATGCGGGAGACTTGGGTTCGATCCCTGGGTCAGGAAGATCCCCTGGAGAAGGAAATGGCAACCCACTCCAGTACTCTTGCCTGAAAAGTTCCATGGACTGAGGAGCCTGGTAGGCTACAGTCCACAGGGCCACAAAGAGTCGGACACGACTGAGCGAATTCACTTCTGTCCTGTTCTTGTAATTTCTTTGTTCCAGGGAAATTAGTCTCTATAATTTTAGCTAAGGAGCATTTCTTCTCAGTCAGTCTTAGAGAGGTTCCTCAAATATTCTGGGGAAATTCATAATTGATTATCTCCTTGGTGTATGGCATGGAATTTTTTATCACATTAATTGTAGACTTAAATATACTTATCCTTTGATAACTCTTTGAAATTTAACAGATTTAAATTATCATCCGTACTTTTATTTCCCATGGTTTTTTCATAACTTTTTTAAAAGAAAATATCTGGAGCTTCCTAACTGTAGTTAAAAACATGATGCAGATAGAATATTTTGAAGGTGGGAAATGCACAGATTTTTAATTCTAGAAGCCTGAATTCTAGAGCTAGAAGCCTGATTATTCAACTGAGCAATTCTGGGCTAAGACCCTTAACCCCCCTTGGGATATTAGCTCCTACCTGAGGGATTTAAACTGATAATAATAATAATAAGAAGAATAGTAATAAGAAATATTTATTGAATCCTTAAGAAATTACATGTTTTATATGTAGTTTTTTTTTTTTTTAATCCCATATACACTGCTGTGGCCAGTAATCTTTCCCATTGTACACATGAAGAAACTAAGGCTCCAAAAAATCAAGGCACATGTCTAAATCCACACAACTGGTAATTGGCTAAGCCAAGATTAGTTAATCTACCTTATTGTTTTACTGCTTCCCTAATAATCCCAATGGTCCCACCTCTAAATATATTGATCTAATGGTAACACAAGATAAAGTGAAAAGAAAACAAGAATAGCAAACATTCAGATACCCTTTTATTTGTCTACAAGGAGAGAGTTGATACCATAGGAAGATGTAGATTTGTAGCTGTTGGCCCTCCAATCCATTAGAATGGATGTTTTCATTCCAGTATGGTCACTCTCACACTCCTAATAAGAATCAGTCCTTTAAAACATTTATTTATATGAAAATCTTTTCCTTTCAGTCAGACCCATAATTAATAGCTGTAAGACAATGTATTCTTTATCACATATCTCTAATTTTCTTCCATGCTTTTAAAGATTTTCCCAAATACCAGATACTTTGATAGACAGTGATGTTATTTCTAGCTCTCAAGATAGAGTTTGGCAATGAAAAAATGGAATATAAAATTAAATTAGACAGAATATAGTAAAGAGTAATTACTAAAAAAATTACTGTTTTGTGCAGCTCCAAAGACTGGGAAAAAAAAATCACAGATGGCTTTGCTAAATTAGGATTGATGTCTCTACGTCAAGAGTTAGACTTCCCTCCTTTAGGATGGACAATTCCTAAGATTGGCATTTCAGTCTGCTTGTCCATCTCTCCATGGCTCTGAATCCTATTCAGGACCAGAACAATTGACTGTTGCCTAGAGAGAAAGTTCAGGATCATTGGGAAATGCTCCCATCTTGCAAATTTTGAAGTCTAAATTTTTTTACCAAGAAACAGACTTTCAACTTGTTACCTAGAGTAAGCAGATACAAATGTCCCTGGCAAAATTAACCTGAATTGTTTAGAAAGTCCTTTTAAATTAATTTAAATAAAAATGATACGTAAGTTCAAGTTTAAGGTTTAACCCAAAGGTTCAGTCCAGATATTCAGAAGTTGCCATTAGAGCTTTTTTAAAATTTATTTTTAATTGGAGGATACTTACTTTACAATATTGTGTTGGTTTCTGCTATACGTCAACCCAAATCAGCTATAGGCATCCATATGTCCCCTCCCTCTTAAAGTTTCCTGCCACCTCACCCGTTAGAACTTACTCATTTCACCCAAACTGGGCTCTCCTAGTGGTAGCAGGATGTTCACCAGTGATGCTAGGCTGACATCCTATCCACTCAGTAACCCTAGTGGCATGAAGATTCCTCTTCTGCTGTTCTTAAAAAAGGACTCAAGGCTGAATTTCATTGACTCTTACTGATTTCACTTGACTCGTGCCCATCTCTATAGCAATCACCGTGTCCAAGTGGAGGCAACATTTTGCTGAACGTGGTCTGAGTCATAGGCCCATCTCTGGAGTCAGAAGATGGAGAAACTTGAACTTGAGAGTAGGAGAGGTTTAGTCCCCAAGGAAAATAGGGTGCCTTTACCAAAAGAATGAGTGACACACATGCTAGATATGCAAAAATAGTGGATCATTTTGTGGCCCGAAAGATTCCTCTTCTAACTTCTACAACTTGGTGGCTTGACTGAAATGTTTTTTTCTAGCTGATTGTTCATCAGTTGAGCAGAAAATTTCTTGTCTCACCATTTCTCCAGTGTCTCAAGAAGATAATATGCTTTTAATCATCCACCGGGAGAAATGTGACATTTTAATGACAATTTTAGTGTATCATTCCACCACGGTTGGTAATTTTTAACCCCTGTGTCATTTGTCATGTTTCTACATCAGCTTTTCTGAAACCGCTAGGCTCAAATGACAGCCTAAAAGGGCAATTGCTTGTTAACTGTACAACTTTCATAGATGAAAAGACCAGAGTTAAGATGAAAGAATTTGTCTGAGAAAGCCAGGTTGTCACTTGTTTCTCACCATCATGTGGGGTCAGATGGATCTTTTTCCTAGTGGATCTCCGTGAAGCTCATGACCTAATTAACTCAGTGTGAAGTGGCCCAGGCAAAATGGAACCCTTGAGAGAATGAATTATTGCTGTTTCAGCCCACAGATGCTGGTCAGTCAGTCAGTCAGTTCAGTCGCTAAGTCGTGTCTGACTCTGCGACTCCATGAATAGCAGCTCACCAGGCCTCCCTGCCCATCACCAACTCCTGGAGTTCAGTCAAACTCATGTACATCGAGTTGGTGATGCCATCCAGCCATCTTATCCTCTGTTGTCCCCTTCTCCTCCTGCCCCCAATCCCTCCCAGCATCAGGGTCTTCTCCAATGAGTCAACTCTTCGCATGAGGTGGCCAAAGTACTGGAGTTTCAGGTTCAGCATCAGTCCTTCCAATGAACACCCAGGACTGATCTCCTTTAGGATGGACTGGTTGGATCTCCTTGCAGTCCAAGGGACTCTCAAGAGTCTTCTCCAACACCACAGTTCAAAAGCATCAATTCTTCGGCGCTCAGCTTTCTTCACAGTCCAACTCTCACATCCATACATGACCACTGGAAAAACCATAGCCTTGACTAGACGGACCTTTGTTGGCAAAGTAATGTCTCTGCTTTTTAATATGCTGTCTAGGTTGGTCATAACTTTCCTTCCAAGGAGTAAGCGTCTTTTAATTTCATGGCTGCAATCACCTTCTGCAGTGATTTTGGAGCCCAAAAAATAAAGTCTGACACTGTTTCCACTGTTTCCCCATCCATTTCCCATGAAGTGATGGGACCAGATACCATGATCTTAGTTTTCTAAATGTTGAGCTTTATATGCCAACTTTTCCACTCTCCTCTTTCACTTTCATCAAGAGGCTTTTTAGTTCCTCTTCACTTTCTGCCATAAAGGTGGTGTCATCTGCATATCTGAGGTTATTGATATTTCTCCCGGCAATCTTGATTCCAGCTTGTGCTTCTTCCAGCCCAGCATTTCTCATGATGTACTCTGCATATAAGTTAAATAAGCAGGGTGACAATATACAGCCTTGATGTACTCCTTTTCCTATTTGGAACCAGTCTGTTGTTCCATGTCCAGTTCTAACTATTGCTTCCTGACCTACATACAGGTTTCTCAAGAAGCAGGTCAGATGGTCTGGTACTCCCATCTCTTTCAGAATTTTCCAGTTTATTGTGATCCACACAAAGGCTTTGGCATAGTCAATAAAGTAGAAATAGATGTTTTTCTGGAACTCTCTTGCTTTTTCAATGATCCAGTGCATGTTGGCAATTTGATCTCTGGTTCCTCTGTCTTTTCTAAAACCAGCTTGAACATCTGGAAATTCATGGTTCATGTATTGCTGAAGCCTGGCTTGGAGAATTTTGAGCATTACTTTACTAGCGTGTGAGATAAGTGCAATTGTGCAGTAGTTTGAGCATTCTTTGACATTGCCTTTCTTTGGGATTGGAATGAAAACTGACCTTTTCCAGTCCTGTGGCCACTGCTGAGTTTTCCAAATTTGCTGGTATACTGAGTGAAGCACTTTCACAGCATCATATTTCAGGATTTGAAAGAGCTCAACTGGAATTCCATCACCTCCACTAGCTTTGTTCATAGTGATGTTTCCTGAGGCCCACTTGACTTCACATTCCAGGATGTCTGGCTCCAGGTGAGTGATCACACCATTGTGATTGTCTGGGTTGTGATGATCCTTTTTGTACAGTTCTTCTGTGTATTCTTGCCACCTTTTCTTAATATCTTCTGCTTCTGTTAGGTCCCTACCATTTCTGTACTTTATTGAACCCATCTTCCATGAAATGTCCCTTGGTATTGCTAATTTTTTTTGAAGAGATCTCTAGTCTTTCCCATTCTGTTATTTTCTTCTATTTCTTTGCATTGATCACTGAGGGAGGCTTTCTTATCTCTCCTTGCTATCCTTTGGAACTCTGCATTCAAATGGGAATACCTTTCCTTTTCTCCTTTGCTTTTCGCTTGCCTTCTGTTCACAGCTATTTGTAAGGCCTCCTCAGACAGCCATTTTGCCTTTTTGCGTTTCTTTTCCACGGGGATGGTAGTGATCCCTGTCTCCTGTACAATGTTATGAACCTCCGTCCACAGTTCATCAGGCACTCTGTCTATCGTATCTAGTCCCTTAAATCTATTTCTCACTTCCACTGTATAGTCATAAGGGATTTGATCTAGGTCATACCTGAATGGTCTAGTGGTTTTCCCTACTTTCTTCAATTCAGTTCCTACAGACACTGGTAGGAACTTAAGTAGGGTGCGGTGGAATCAGGCACTGTTGTCAGTTTCCTACAATGACATCACATTACTGTTTCTTTTTTATTGCTAAGTATACTATGGAATATAGGATTAAACAAAAACACTCTACATGTCGTTTGTCATGACAATGCACAAGGCCTAGATATAAAGGGCAGTCCTTCTAAAAATCCCCACCACCACACACACTTGGTACAATACATGGCACACAGTGGTAACACTAAACATTCTCTTTTTGAATGAGTGAATATTACATAAGTTCTTGAGCTTGTCCTTGGAGTGCCTGCCTAAATGATGGCCCCTCTTCTTAGTACCGCTGCTCAGTCAGAATGTACCACTGTAGCCCTACCAGCAGTTGAGCACCTGTGCCCATTCTGATGGGGCTGACCTCCTTGCAGTGCCTATACTATACTGTTATTAAATACTTTGTACATTACCCATCCCTTCTTCACCAGGTATTCAAAGTAAGCCTATTAAACTCAGTTTTTTTCATATACTGATTCTCTCTTAAGCCTCTTTTCTATCAAGTTTTCTACATATCTTTTGTCTCATGATGACTCTAAGCAGTTTATTATACATGGTAAGACGTCACTGTATCTTGTGATACTTTTCAAAGGATACAAAGAGTGGAAATATGGTGTCTGAATCCAAAGACTTCTGTCCCCATGATAGGTGACAATGTCTGGCAAACAAAACCTCTGGTTTCAAAGATTTCCTTTTGCCCTTCTAATAACCCAGTCAGCAAGCTCCTACTTTTCCAGGATACTAAACCAACTGAGCTTCCATTTTTTTTCCCCTTGGGATTCTTATGACCTTAGCATTAAGAAATGGAGTAGCCATGAATGGTGATCAGAAAGATTGAAGCTGTCTTTGCAGATGGAGAGAGGAAGTACAGTACCGTCATGAATATTATAAGTGAAACATAACAATCCTGAGGTCAAACATTCTCATCCTTTATACTTTAAATACATATATTCTTTAAACAAAGGAATTTAAAATATGTGAAATGTAAAATCCTAAAACTGTCAGCTGCATCCACGTCACCCCATGAAATTCAACCCTTCCATTACCATTAAGTGCAGGCGAGGTGTATACGTGAGTAATTTTAGAATGCCTATTGGGGAATTCCTAGGGATAAAAGTGGACATTTTAAAGCTTACACAATTAAACAAACCATGAGTGTTTGTGTTAAACTCAGTGGATGGCATCTCCTTGAGTGGCAAGCTCTTGAAAATAAGTGAGATACCTGTTATCTCCTCGTTGCAAATGGTCCAGATGGTACATAAATCAAGTGAATGTTGGTGTTAACACACTGGAGGGCCCCATAGCCTTTGTTGATGGGTTGTGCAGCAGAAGGTTTGAGGTGCATGAAAAGACATCAACAACCACAGCAGTGCAGTGACGCAGGAGCCCAAAGTGTAGGAAAGGCCTCCTTCTATTTCATTATTATGGGCCACCCGGGAACTAGTTCTCACTCCTCTCCTGGAGAGATGGAGGAAACAATTTTCAGATGATGCAATGGAAGAGAGCTTGTCATGAAAGGTTTTCTACAACCTTCTTAAGGTTTATCTGTCATGACATCACCCCCTCCACACCTCCCTGCCACATACACACACCTTTACTTTAGTGGAAATGCCCTGATCACTACCTTCTGAGGTCATTCTGCTTTGGTTCAAGCTTCCCACTCCTGCACCTCTACGCCATATCTTCAACCTTAACAAACCCTACTCCTCCCTTGGACTCCTCTGGTGGCTCAGTGGTAAAGAATCCTCCTGCTAATGCAAGAGACATGGGTTTGAACCCTGGTTCGGGTATCCTCTGGAGGAGGAAATGACAACCCACTCCAGTATTCTTGCCTCGGAAATCCCATGGACAGAGGAGCCTGATGGGCTACAGTCCATGGGGTTGCAAAGAGTCAGTCATGACTTAGCACGTAAACAACAACAACTCCTCTCTTACTACCCAGCACCCGATCAATCAAGTGGTGTATAGTGACTCCCTCCTCTCAAATATTATATCCATGCCTTTACCACATACTCCATTTTATTATCCAAAACTTTAGTTATTCTTATAACACTTCGATAATTGTTGCCATATCAATGAACCATCTGGGGCAGTATTCACTTCCAACAAATTGAAATTGGATTCACTTTTTAAAACTTTAAGTGAAGTAATTTTAAAAAGAAAACATTAAACCACTACCAAAAATAGAAAAAGCATTTCACTTGCCATAAACAGAAGGTATCCATGGAAATAAATACAGCAGGAGCCAAACAATGTAATTAAATTTTAGTTATGCGAGGCCAGCCTGGGTCTCTCAAGCCTGAGGCTTCTTCCCTGGGTGGTGCAGAGGGAGACAAACCAAGTGTGAGAAGAATGTTGAAGGTACCCTAGAATGAAAATGAAACTTTCTTCTGAAGCTAGTCAAATAGATGGAAAGCAGAGTGGCTTTCTGGATTCATTGTAATTTAGTGCTCTGTTTTTGCATGGCCTGGGATCACCCTGCATGCCACAGAGTACCCCACACTTTGAGACGACCATCTTATCATGCATTATCCCAGATTAGGTGTTATACTTTGGCATGCATTTTAATATCTCTACTAGTTAATAAACTCCCTTATGATAGGACTACTTCTGAAGATCTTGGTTTCCTTTACTACCTTCAAGTTTCTTAATTTTAAGTGTTTGTTAATTAAGTACGGATCTGATCACTTCATGGGATATAGATGGGGAACAGTGGAAACAGTGTCAGACTTAATTTTGGGGGCTCCAAAATTCCTGCAGATGGTGATTGCAACCATGAAATAAAAAGATGCTTACTCCTTGGAAGGAAAGTTATGACCAACCTAGACAGCATATTAAAAAGCAGACACATTACTTTGCCAACAAAGGTCCATCTAGTTGAGGCTATGGTTTTTCCAGTAGTCATGTATGGATGTGAGAGTTGGACAGTGAAGAAAGTTGAGCGCCGAAGAATTGATGCTTTTAAACTGTGGTGTTGGAGAAGACTCTTGAGAGTCCCTTGGACTGCAAGGAGATCCAACCAGTCTATCCTAAAGGAGATCAGTCCTGGGTGTTCATTGGAAGGACTGATGCTGAAGCTGAAACTCCAATACTTTGGCCACCTCATCCGAAGAGTTGACTCATTGGAAAAGACCCTGATGCTGGGAAGAATTGGGGGCAGGAGGAGAAGGGGATGACAGAGGATGAGACGGCTGGATGGCATCACTGCCTCTATGGACATGGGTTTGGGTAGACTCTGGGAGTTGGTGATGGACAGGGAGGCCTGGTGTGCTGCAATTCATGGGGTTGCAAAGAGTTGGACACAACTGAGTGACTGAACTGAACTGAACTGATTAGAAAGATAGGTTGTTTAGTTGCTAAGTCATGTCTAACTCTTCTGTGACCCCATGGACTGTAGACCACTCGACTCCTTTGTCCATGGGATTTCCCAGGCAAGAATACTGGAGTGGATTACCATTTCCTTCTCCAGGGGAACTTCCCAGCAATAGGGATCAAACCTGTGTCTCCCGCACTAGCAATGAGCTTCTTTACCACTGAACCACCAGGGAGGGGACATATATATACCAGTGGCTGATTCATGTTGATGTATGGCAGAAACCAACACAATATTTTAAAGAAATTATCTTCCAATTGAAATAAATAAATTTTAAAAAGGAAAGAGAAGTAGGGTAAAAAAAAAAAAAAATAACCCTAATATTTCTTCCAGTAATTCCACCTCCATCAGTGACCAACTCTTTAGCTGGTGTTGGCAATGCAAGCGTTGGGCATATGGTAGTGAATAAGGTGGTGAATAAACACAAAAAGAGGGAGAAAAAAAGGATATTCTGATAATATGATCAGATGAACACATATCATGAAATAGATTTGTTTTTAGGTTTGACATATTGTTCAAGTCTTACTTCCATGCTAAATGTATTACTCTAAATCCAGAGAAAACTACTTTACTAGAATGACAAAAAGGAATGTTAGATCTTAAGAGGTCAATGGCCTTTTATTCAGTTTGCTGGATCGTATTAAAAATATCATTCACTGGTCACCTTCCTTTCAGGCTCTGGCATCAGGAACCTGGGGCTTATTACATGACATATGTGATCATTAAAGGAGATTTATTTGGAAATAAACAGTATGTGGAGACATTCCTTAAGCTTTTTTTTCCCCCAGCTGGGCCATGTTTTTCCATCCATCAGCTAAGAACGCCCAGGTTGCAGGGTCCTAATAATGGAAAACACGTGCACAGTGCTGCTTGCTGAGTGCCGGATACATTTCCAGAACTCTCAACATATATTCATGATTTGAGTTCTTATAACAATCCAATGAGTAAGGGTATTAATTTTCTTTTGCCGTCATGACGAATTACCACAAACTTAGCTTAACACAGCACAGATTTATTACCCTACAGTTCTGTAGGTCAAAGTCTGAGTCGGATCTCACGGGGCTAAAATCACAGGGTCTGCAGGGCTGCATTCTTTCTGAGGGCTCTGGGGGAGAATCCATTTCCTCACTCATTTGGGTTTTGGCAGAATTGTCTTCAGTTGCAGGACTGAGGTTTCCATGTCCTTGCTGGCTTTTGGCTTAGGAGTGTTCCCAGCTGCCAGAGGCCACCCAGATTCCTTGATTCTTGCCCTCATCCTCTTATCTTCAGGCTTTGAATCTCTCCTGCCTCCTTCTTTCTTTGCCTCCCTCATTCTGCTCCTCTGTGTCTCTCTCTTCCCCTTTGAGGACTTGCGTAACTACACAGTATCCACATAGCTAAGGATAACCATCCCATTTCAAGGTGCATAATCTCTTTGTTTCTTTAATTAATTTTTCTTGGACTATACTTGCTTCACAAAGTTGTGTTAGTTTACTCTGTATTGAAAAGTGAATGCTGTGCTGTCTGTAGTTGCTCAGTCATGTCCGACACTGAGACCCCATGGACTATAGTCTGCCAGGCTCCACTGTCCATGGGATTCTCCAGGCAAGAATACCGGAGTAGGTTGCCATGCCCTCCTCCAGGGAATCGTCCCAACCCAGGGAAAGAACCCAGGTCTCCTGCATTGCAAGTGGATTCTTTACCATCTGAGCCAGCAGGGAAGCCCAAGGATACTGGAGTGAGTAGCTTATCCCTTCTCCAGAGGATCTTACAGACCCATGAATCGAACCAGGGTCTTCTGCATGCCAGGCAGATTTTTAACGAACTGAACTACCAGGGAAGCAAGCTGTACATATACATATATCCCCTCTTTTTTGGATTTCCTTTCCATTTAGGTAACGATAGAGCACTGGATATAATTCCCTGTCCTATACAGTAGGTTCTGACTAGTTATCTATTTTATACATAATATCAATAGTGTAAGTATGTGAATCTCAATCTCTCAATTCATCCCACCACCACCCTCTCCCCTTTGGTATCCATATGTTTGATATCTATGTCTGTGTCTCTATTTCTGCTTTGCAAATAAGATCATCAGTACCATTTTTCTAGATTATATATATATATATATATATATATATATGTATATACATATATACATGTGTTAACATACTGTAACTGTTTTTCTCATTTTGACTTACTTCACTTTGTATGAGAGTCTCTATGTCCATCCACACCCCGCCAGTGGCACAACTTCATTCTCAAGCCTCATAATCTTAATCACATCTGAAAAGTCCCTTTTGTTATGTTAAGTAACACAGTCACAAAATCTGGATATTAGGGTATGCACATCTTTGTGGGGTCCTTATTCTGCCAGTCACATAAAGTACTATTGTTCTCCCTATTTTTCAAGCAGGGGCTACTCTCTGAAGTAACGAGGAAAATTACTTCCAGTTCCCCTTGTTCTTGCTATTCCCCACCATGGCAGGAATCTCTCCTACCAAACTTGCTTTCAGGAAGAATCTAATATTCAAATGTTTGTACTTTAGTTTAACCATGTGGCAATCTATGATCTGTTCCAGAAATAGTTGCATTAGAACACATTTGTAAGTACAACATGAAAGGCATGAAAGACATTTTCCTCTTGAAAACAGACTAGAAGCAACAGTTTTATTGAGAAAATTTTTGTGCTTTTTCATTATTTCCTATTAGCGAACATATAGTCCATCTATATTACCCTAGTGAGTTCTAAAGGAATTTTCAGAGACCCACTTCTCATTCACCCACTTGACCTCTAAAGACCCCTAAGAAAACATGGTTGAAGCTCTGCACTCTCCTGCTTTGTCCTTCTCTCCATATTATAGATATCTCTTGGAGTTTGAACTGTGGTGCTGGAGTTGACTCTCAAGAGTCCCTTGGACAGCAAGGAGATCAAACCAGTCAATCCTAAAGGAAATCAAACCTGAATATTCATTGGAAGGACGGATGCTGAAGCTAAAGCTCCAATACTTTGGCCATTTGATGCAAGGAGACAACTGACTGGAAAAGACCCTGATGCTGGGAAAGGTTGAGGGCAGGGGGAGAAGGGGGCAACAGAGGATGAGATGGTTGAATGGTATCACTGACTCAATGGACATGAGCCTGAGCAAACTCTAAGAGATAGTGAAGAAAGGGAGGCCTGGCATGCTGCAGTCCATGGGATCATAAAGGGTCAGACATGACTTAGCAAATGAACCACAACTTGGAGTTACATAATTCAGTATCTCAAACCCAGACAGTGCTTCAGGAGGGAGGGAGCCTTATTTGTCTGGTTTATCACTTTATCTTCATCACAAAGCACATGGCCTGCCACAGAGAAGTGTGGTTGGTGACTTCTGACCTGGCTTCCAGTGATACCCATCTTAGTATTTACCCCTTTGTGTGATTCCCTACCCTTGAATGTGGGAAGAAATTAGTTAATGCCTCTCTTCTGACAATAGTATATGGACAAAAAATTGGGATGTCACATTTATGATTGAGTTACCAAAGATTTTGACCCCTGTGTCTTGCTAGCAGACTCTCTCTCTCGTTTCCTTGGCTTACATCTTCATTGAACAGGCTGCTGTATTGGAGAAGCCCATGGAACTAGGAACCAAGGTTGGCTTCTGAACAACAGCCTACAAGGAACTTGGGAATGCCAACAACCACGTGAGCTTGGAAGTTCATCCTTCCCCAGTCAAGCCTTGAGATGATTATAGCCCCAAGACCACTTCTGTACAGCCTGTGAGAGATCCAGAAACAGAGGACCCAGGTAAACTGTGTCCAGATATCTGACCCAAAGAAGATGTGAGATAATTATTGTGTATTGCTTTAAGCCATCAGGTATGGATTCTCTTTTTTGACAGGAACGTAGGATTTATTGGTGAACATGAGTAAGGAGGGGCTCTCAAGCCTTGGGTGCCAAGGCTTTCATGAGTTCAGGGCCCAACATTTGTCCAGGAGGTACGATTAGGGATGCATTTGACCCCACAGTCATCCAGAATGAGCCACTTTCCTGCCACCATGTTTTCAAATTCATCAGCATTAAACTTAGTAAATCCCCACTTCTTGCAGATGTGGGTCTCCTGGTGGCCAGGAAACTTGAACTTGGCCCTGCCTGCTGGGTCTCAATCACACACTTCTTGTTCTACAGCTTGGTGTGGACAGACATTATGATTTGGCCAATGTGGGCCCTGGCCACTGTGCCCTGGGACTTTCCAAAGGCAACATGCACAGCTGTCTGGAGGGTAGATTGGGGACAGCATGCTGGGCATGAATGTCCACTGGCAAAGGCTATCTCCACGTTCTCTTAGGGCAGCTTATGCAGGCAACAGGCTGCTGTTTGCGGCCATCGCATACCAGGACCCCATGGGGAGAAAAGCGCTGGTCAGCTTAATTGGCTGCAAATGGATTATCTGTTACAAAGCAGTAGATTACTAACTCGAGTTGGCACTCAGTATGTTTTTGGGAAATGAAGAAGACTAAGCAGAGGTATATATTTATTCTTTGGTCACTTGATGGAGGGTTCATAATGATGGTGAGACGTCTGGAGTTGAAGAGGTTTGGATAAAACTGTAATTGACTATAGCTAAGCTACAAGAGCAGGTCCAATATAAACACCTTAGGAATCTTAGAAAATGTTCTACAGCCTGATCCCTTTCTCCTGTGCTAAATAAAGCAAAACACTTCACATCAAGGAACTTACAATCAGATGCTTGGAATCTGCCAGCTCACTGTGTTTGTTCTCATATATGCATATTTCAGGAAAATCTCTGCAGCCAGGAGGACCCTGGAAAATCCATCTAGTTGGTCTTGAGAAGAGCTGCTTGCTTGTTTATCTGATATCTTTATCCTGTCATGAATAAGTTCACTCCCTTTCCCCCTTATTTGTTGTCATTATGATATCAGTGAAAGCTAATCCTGAAGCACTTCCTGGAGATGGAGAGAGATGTGATTCATTTTTCTAACAATATGTTTATTGATTGTCCACAGGAAAAGATCAATGCATTAAAAACAAAATGCATCATTTCTAACAGGAGCACAGCTTTGGTGTTAGGTCTGCAGGATGCAGCTGAAATACAGAAATATCAGCTGGAGGATTTACCAATGCAGTCCCTGACAAAGGAATACTGCTTAGGTTCAGTTGGAAGTATAACTGAAGAGTTTCCTTCCCATTTGGTTTAGTCTTGAATGGTTAAATGATTTGACACATTAAAGTGGGTAAGGGACTAATTAGGCAAGTGAATAGGTGCTTATACACCATGTGAAGGTCTGAGGACACATGCTCAATAATTTTTAACACAATCAAGTAGTTCCACTGGTTGTAAACATAGCAGCACAAACAAGCATCCAAGTGAAGATCTGCCTAATAGACTCTTCCTTCAGCCACATGGCAAGTCTCTGGTTTGTTCTGAGACCCTTGACCATTGTGCACAGCTTTCTCCATCCATCTGAAACTCATCAACCCTTCCTTTGGCTTCCATTTCAACACCATAATTACAGAGAAGGAGAGTAAATTGCTCAAACTTGGGGGACATTTATTTAAAAACTAAATATGGTATATTTAGGATAAATACACCAATAAGTAATATAAAGGGCGATTTAGGTTTCTACTGCCAATGCAGGAGATGCAGGTTTGACCCCTGGGTCAGGAAGATCCCTTGGAGGAGGAAATGGCAATCCACTCAGGTATTTTTGCCTGGGAAGCTCCATAGAGAGAGGAGCCTGACATACTACAATCTATGGGGACACAAAGAGTTGGACATGACATTTTTGGACATGAGCACACGCAGACACACACACACACACACCCCCAGTCCTGAGAGGCTGGATTGAAATGGGTGAGAAGAAACATCTGGTGGCTTATGCTTTCAGCCATAAGTGCAGCAATGCAAGGACAGTGGGTCAGGACTTATATTTTTGTCAACATTTTCACTTAATACAGTCTGACTCCTTTAAAGGTTTGGGATCAGAGGCCTTAGAAATGTGCCTGGGTAATATACTCAAACTATACGTGAGAAAAGGAAGATGTTAACTCCTGAAGCAGGAGCCCCTGCCCAGGGTCTCCACTTTCGCCAGGGCAGATGGAAGAGGCAACAAGTTTTCCTTCTAGATGCTCCTCACCTGAGGGCCTGATCTCTTTTCAGTGGGGTATTTCCTTGTTCTTCTCTGTCACCAGTGATCCAGTTGGGGCACCAAGAATTTTTGCTCTAAATATGAAGAGAGTAATGAATTTCTGCAGTACTTCCCTCTCACCCACATTTATCGAGCTCAGAGCACTTTTGATTATGACTAGGTGTCATGTCAGCTCCTTTGATTATCACTAAAGCCCTCTGTTGTGGAAGGAGTTTTATGTCCATTCCATAGATCAGAACACATGTCAAAGAGTTTACTCAAGACCAAACAGCTATGTTGAAGGATCGGCAGGAAACCCAGGTCACTGGGCAATCAGAGCAGGGTCAGAGCTGGGACTAGGTGAGGTACCCACATTGCACGAAAAAACTCAGTGATCAAAAGAACTGAAAATATAAAATTTCTAACAATCAAAAATAGTGCAATTTTATTTTTTTAAGAAAAATATACTTTCGCTAAATAAAGGCCATTTTACTACAGATCATAGTTTTGTTTTTTGTTTTCTTTCACGGGGCAGAAATATAGACACAGATGTAGAGAACAGATGTGTGGACAAGAGTTGGGAGGAGGTTTACAGGGTGGGGTAGATGGGATGAATTGAGAGATTGGGATTGACACATACACACTGTGTGTGTGCGTGAGTGCTGTCACCTCAGTCGTGTTTGATTCTTTGTAACACTGAGGACCGTAGCCCACCAGGCTCCTCTGTCCATGGGATTCTCCAGGCAAGAACACTGGAGTGGATTGCCATGCCCTCCGCCAGGGGATCTTCACAACCCAGGGATCAAACCTGCAACTGTCATGTCTCCTGAATTGGCAGACGGATTCTTTACCAATAGAGCCATCTGGGAAGCCCCCATATATACAGTGGAGTGGGTAGCCTATCCCTTTTCCAGGGGTTTTCCTGACCTAGGAATCGAACCAGGGTCTCCTGCATTGTAGGCAGATTCTTTACCGGCTGAGCTACCAGGGAAGCCCCCATATATACATTACCATGTGTAGAATAGACAGCTAGTGGGAACCTGTGTAGCACAGGAAGCTCAGCTCAGTGCTCTGTGATGACCTAGAGGGGTGGAATGAAGGGTGGAGTGGGAGGGAGGTCCGAGAGGGAGGGGATATATGTATACATGTGGTTGGTTCACTTCATTGTACAACAGAAAGTAACACAATGTTGCGAGGCAACTATATCCTGATTAAAAAAAATGACATAATTTTAACTAAAGAGACATTCACTGAGAGTAAACTTTTTTTTTTAACCTCAACTGCATCATGGCTGGATAAGGCACTGCCTTTTCACCTCCAGTTGCTTCCCAGCCTCCCAGAACTCCAGGTGGCCTGCTGGTCTGCTCTGTCTGTGACATATCCTTATGTGCACAGGAAGCCTCAGGAAACAACAGCTTCTTCCTGCTACTGCTATTCTGGCCAGCTCTCCTCTCCTACCTAACCAGCCCTGGTCCACATGGATAATGGCTTAGGGAAATCTCTTTCCTTCAGAACAGGCTTCGGATCTATGAAACTCAGAGGAGAGATGGCATTTCTTCTTCAAGATGCTGTTGTCATGCCTCTGAAAGCTGGCATCTGCAGAGATGCTTGTCAGAGCTCTATCAGTAGGGAGGAAGGGAGCCAGCGGCCCCAAGTACCTCCTGGTTGCAGAGGATGAGATGGTTGGATGGCATCATCAGCTCAGTGGACATGAGTTTGAGCAAACTCCAGGAGATGGTGAAGGACAGGGAAGCCTGGTGTGCTGCAGCCCTTGGGGTTGCAAAGAGTCGGACACGACTGAGCAACTGAACAAGAGCAACCTCCTGAGCACAGAGCCCCGTGCCACACAACAGAGCTGTCAAAGAGCACGGGCTCTGAAGCCAGACTGTCTGCTTCCAATTCTGATCCAAACCCTTGGTGGTTGTGTGGCTTTGGGTGAGCTATTTACCCTCAAACATGCTAAATTAACCTAGAGGAGTTAATATGAAGAATTATCCATGTGAAGTACTTAGGACTGTCCCTGACACATAGTTAGCATTCAGTACTTGCCAGCAATTATTTATGCTATTTAACTTTATGCTCACAGTAACTCTGTGAGCTAGTCATATTATGACCAGGAATAGTACATTTAATTAACTTATTCAAAAAATTCTGGTAAAATGGAAGGGGATGACATCCGAACTACCATTCTCATAGAAACCCATAGAATACATTTGATTCTTTTAAGAGAAAAAAAAATGTGTTTTCTTTACTCAAAACGGTTCCAATTTTCTGTATTATTAGAAATTAAGTAAGGAGCCAGTTATGACCAACCTAGACAGCATATTAAAAAGCAGAGACATTATTTTTTCAACAAAGGTCCATCTAGTCAAGGCTATGGTTTTTTCAGTAGTCATGTATGGATGTGAGAGTTGGACTATAAAGAAAGCTGAGCACCGAAGAATTGATGCTTTTGAACTGTGGTGTTGGAGAATACTCTTGAGAGTCCCTTGGACTGCAAGGAGATCCAACCAGTCCATCCTAAAGGAGATCAGTCCTGGGTGTTCATTGGAGGGACTGATGTTGAAGCTGAAACTCCAATACTTTAGCCACCTGATGCGGAGAGCTAACTCATTTGAAAAGACCTTGATGCTGGGAAAGATTGAGGGAAGGAGAAGAAGAGGATGACAGAGGATGAGATGATTGGTTGGCATCACCAACTCAATGGACATAATTTGAGCAAGCTCTGGGAGTTGGTGATGGACAAGGAGGCCTGGTGTGCTGCGATTCATGGGGTCACAAAGAGTCGGACACCACTGAACGACTGAGCTGAACTGAAGTGAATTGAAAGGAGCCAGAGTTTGCGATAAGGCCAAGAAAGTTTTGTTTTGTGTTGCTTGTATTTGAAAACTGGTCAGGCTTGTGTTTTATTTCATGAACTTTTTTCAAAAAAATCATTTTTGACTAATAATTTGGAACAAAATGTTACTTTACCTCCAACAATCTGAATTGCTTCTGATTCTAACCTGCTTGTTGAAGAATATTGTTTTCAGTCTTCTGTAGACTTTCATCCTTTGAAAATTGCCAGTACATAAATAGCACCCTTACACTCTGCCTCTTGCTGGAAGCCTGGACTAACATTGACGTAATATATACACACTTACCACCTGCTCCACATAGCATCCCCAAATACTGTCAAGCCTTGCAGGACACAGCCAAGAGGCTACCTGGCAAGAAAGAAGTGTTGAACTTATTTTTCATTTCCCTTGATAGATTCTTTTCTGCCTGAAAGTCAAGCAAATTAAAAACATACATTGAAGAGCTTGAAGAATCACGTAAATAAAAATGAAATGAAACCCAAAAAAGAATCATATCAGAAACCAATGTAATTGGAGCTTTATGGAGGAGAAAGATTAAAAGGGGGGACATATCCTGCTTTTAAGAGTTTTGCTAACATCATCATCCCCTTGAGAGGGAGAAAGTTTGATTCTAACTACTCCTGGCAATAGGCATTTATAGATCCATCCATTTTATGGTATTCTGTTATTTTCCATAGAGTTTAAATGTGAGTCATTTAGGTCTTTTTGTTTTGTCCCTTGCTAAATAAGAATTAATGATGCTCTTAAGTACAAATGTCATTTTAAAATTATTTTTATTACAGTGTAGTTGCTTTGCAATGTTGTGTTATATTATGCTGTACAGAAAAGTGAATCAGCTATATGTATACATATATTCCTAGACAGCATATTAAAAAGCAGAGACATTACTTTACCGACAAAGGTCCATCTAGTCAAAGCTATGGTTTTTCCAGTAGTCACGCATGGATGTGAGATTTGGACTATAAAGAAAGCTGAATGCCGAAGAATTGATGCCTTTGAACTGTGGTGTTGGAGTAGACTCTTGAGAGTCCCTTGGACTGCAAGGAAATCCAACCATTCAATCCTAAAGAAAATCAGTCCTGAATATTCATTGGAGAGACAGATGCTGAAGCTGAAACTCCAATACTTAGGCCACCTGATGCAAAGAACTGACTTATTGGAAAAGACCCTGATGCTGGAAAAGATTGAAGGCAGGAGGAGAAGGGGAGGACAGAGGATGAGATGGTTGGATGGCACCACTGACTCGATGGACATGAGTTTGAGCAAGCTCCGGGAGTTGGTGATGGACAGGGAAGCCTGACGTGCTACAGTCCATGGGGTCGCAAAGAGTCAGACGTGGATGAGCGACTGAATTGAACTGTTAACATATATTCCCTCTTTTTTGGATTTCCTTCGCCTTTAGGTCAGCACAGAGCACTGATTGGAGTTCCGTGTGTTATATAGTAGGTTCTCATTAGTTACCTACTTTATACATTGTATCAACAGAATATATGTGTCAGTCCCAACCTCCCAATTCATCCCACCTCAGTTTCCCTCCTTGGTGTCCATACATTTCTTCTCTACATTTCTGTTTCTATTTCTGCTTTGCAAATAAGATCACCTATACCAAATGCCATTTTAAAAGTACCATAAGGAGTTTGATAATTTGTTCCTGAGTGGGAGAAAGAAGGACTGAGATATCTAGCAAGATTTTTTTCATGTCTGATTTTTAAAAATTGTGGTAAAATCCACATAATATAAAATCTACCATTTTAAACCATTTTAAAGTATAAAAGTCAGTGACATTTAGTACATTCATAATGTTGAGCAACCATCACCACTATTGAGTTTCAAAATATTTCATCACTCCAAAGGAAATCCCTGCCATTAAGCAGCCTCTTCCCATTTCTCTCTCCTCCAGGCCCTGGTGACCTCCAACCTGCATCATGTACCTTTGGACTTGTCTGGGTATTTCCAGTACATGGAATCATACAATATGTGACCTTTCATGCTTCTTTCACTTAGCACGACATACTCAAATTTCATCCATTTTGTAGCCTGTACAGCACTTTATCCCTTTCTACGAGTGAATAATATTCCATCATATGCATACACCACATTTTGTTTATTCATTGATTAGTTAGTGGACATTTGGGTTCCTGTCACTTTTAACTATTGTGAATAGTGCTGCTATATATACTTGTGCTCAAGCTTTTGTCTAAATCCTTACTTTCAATTCTTGGGGGTATAAACCCAGGAGTAGTATATCTGGGTCATACCATAATTCTAACTGCCAAGCTGTTTCCATAGTGACTACTACCATTTCACATTGCCATCTAGCAAGCTTTGAAAAAAAATGTATTGGCACAATTTATGAAAATTAAAGATATGCCTGTCCAAAAATGCATACGTATTTTCCAAGGACATATGTTTGCTCTTTGGGCTGTCACTCAGTCGTGTCTGACTCTTTGCAACCCCATGGACTGTAGCCCACCAGGCTCCTCTGTCTATGGGATCTCCCGGGCAAGAATGATGGAGTGGGTTGCCATTTCCTTCTCCAGGGGATCCTCTCAACCCAGGTATTGAACCAGGGGATATTCTGCAGCTCCTGAATTGACAGGGAGATTCTTTACCACTGAGCCACCTGGGAAGCTCCAAGGACATATGCATGTTCAATATTTATCTAAAACCATGGATCACTCTGAGCTGAGTGCCAAAGAATTGATGCTTTTGAACTTTCATGTTGGAGAAGACTCTTGAGGGTCCCTTGGAATGCAAGGAGATCAAACCAGTCCATCCTAAAGGAGATCAGTCCTGAATATTCATTGGAAAGACTGATGCTGAAGCTGAAACTCCAATACTTAGGCCACCTGATGCGAAGAACTGACTCAGTGGAAAAGACCCTGATTTGAGGAAAGATTGAAGGAAGGAGGAGAAGGGGACAACGGAGGATGAGATGGTTGGATGGCATCACTGACTCAAGGGACATGAGTCTGAGCAGCTTCGGGAGTTGGTGATGGACAGGGTAGCCTGGCATGCTGCAGTCCATGGGGTCACAGAGAGTTGGACACTACTGAGCGACTGAACTAAAGTGATGGATCACTCAGATGCAGACATTCCAGCTGTTAGAATGAGGTCTCCAGGAGTGAAGTAAAGCAAATCCATCAAATACTGTATTATCTGTTGTTGAAGATGCCAACTATGGTCAAGATAAACTGAACCCCTTTGCTCTAGCTTTCAATCACTTAGCAATCTTCTGATGCCTGATAGAATTTCCCAGGTATCTCCTTATCAAGAAAGACAGCCAGGAGGATCCTCCTGGGACATGGACATGGAATTGCCTTTCCTAGAAAAGTCTCTACATCTCCCATCTGATTTATCTCTATCTCATAAGATGGATTGTAGTAAATCAAATCTCCAACTGAACTGCCAAATCATACATGGTTCCTTTTTCCTTCTTCATGTTTTAACATGTATGAAATCAATTGCTTCTTAGATTTCATGAAATAAAATGATTTTGATGAAGTCAAATTTTTGACCCAGTACCTTAGTGACCCAGTCAAGGTTTACTGAATTTGTGAGGCCAGGAATAAAATAGACCTACACTGGCCTACTCTGGCACATGCTGTGGTTATTTACATAGTGCTGCATACTATTACTTATTCACACACACATACACACACACAATCCTATCTTTTGCCATCCCCATCTCTGTCACCCGGGCAAGTCTTTTACTCATCCTTCAGGACTTAGGACAGTCTCCTTCTTTGATATCTCCTGCTAGACTAGGCTCACAGACTTACAGTCTCATAGCATCCTCTACACATTTCTATGTCTGATCCAGAGTATCAGGAGGCCCATCTTATTACTACAGTTGGCATAGAGCCTTGTTCTGCTCATTCCAGAGGCTATGGTTGCCTTCACCAGCACCTGACAAATATGTTCCTGAAGGAAGTTAGAGGGAGTGTGGGAACAGCCCAGAGAAAACTTATCTCCGCGCTGAAAGCAATTCACAGAAGCATTCCAACTGGTGATATATCAATAGTATACGCCTACATGTGCGTGATAGTCTATGTTGGCTAACGTAGCCCTTGATGGAATTTTTGCTCTAATTTTTTAGTTATGATCACATCAGAGAAAATTATGAAGATCTTATCTAAAACATGACCCCAAAAAGGAATACTCTAAAAACCAACTAGTCTAGTAGCCTTCAAACAGGGATCCCCATACCTCAAGAAGTACCCCGAAACTTCATAAGAGTTATGAAAGCATGAATAAGGGATTTCCAGATCCCTAACTGCTTCAGATGTGCTCATTGGTGTCTGACTCTTTGTGATCCCATGGACGATTAGCCTGCCAGTCTCCTCTGTCCATGGGATTTCCCAGGCAAGAATACTGTCAGTGGGTAGCCATTTCCTTCTCCAGGGGATCTTACTGAGCCAGGGATCAAACCTGTGTCTCCTGCATTGCATGCAGATTCCACCACTGACCCACTGAGGAAGCCCTTCCAGATCCCTAACTTGTATCCTAAAACAGGACAAGTTTGTGATGATCAAAACATCTGGTCTCTCCTATCTCACCTTCCCTTTTCATAGTCTCCTTCTTGCTACTTTGCAAAAGAAAGCCTTACCGCCCATCCATCCAGCATGTTTTCAACAATTACATTTTACTTTTAGATGTACAAACCTTCACCCCCACCCCGAAATTGGACAATCTGAACTATTGATGTCCAGCTTTATGTTTTTCCTTGGCTTACACTTGATTTAAGTACAAAGCATGGAGTTAGACATGGGATAACTTGATTCATGTTGACATATTCAGAATTTACATACACTTAAGAAAGAGAAGGCACGAATGCGGGTATTGTCCTCTAATAACCTCTCTTCTCCCATCCCCTGGCTGTTGCTACATAATGTGTCCCTCTGGGGAAATTCTCCCTTTTGAATGGAGCAAAGACAAAGACAATGAAGGGCACTGTGCCTCATTTCAACGGGTGCCATGTTTTATCCATTAGTATTAAAATTAGTGTTAAGAAATGAGATGGACATCATGGGAACACATCTCTATGCAGTCATTTAAATTGAAAAGAGAAGGTTAGACATTTCCTGCAAAAAAAAAAAAAAAAAAGAGTCTGATTTTGCTGATAATTAGGATTGGCTTATTCGATTAAGTTAGATGATGGATATCATCTATAAATTGGATGAGTTAAATCAGTAGCTCCAAAGTTATGGTGAAAATATCTGTACAAAAGAGCAAGACAAGTGTTTAGCAAAAACATGCACACTATATAGAATAGATAATAAAAACCTAGTACCCACTTACGGGCTTCCCCGATGGCTCATCAGTAAAGAATCCACCTGCAATGCAGGAGACACAGAAGATGCAGGTTCAATCTGAGTAGGGAAGATCCCCTGGAGCAGGGAATGGCAGCTCACTACAATATTCTTGCCTGGGAAATCCCCTGGACAGAGGAGCCTGGTGGGCTACAATCCATGGGGTTGCAAAGAGTCGGATATGACTGAGCATGCATGCACACACTAACTGACTACCTGTAGTGGTATAGCACAGGGAATTCTACTAAGTACTCTGTAATGACCTATCTGGGAAAAGAATCTAAAAAGAGAGGTTTTATATATATAGCTGATTCACTTTTCTGTACAGCAGAAACTAACACAACATTGTAAATCAACTATATTCCAATAAAAATTAGCTTTAAAAAGTCAAGTTGCAATGTGGATCTGAAACTACACTAAATAACATTTTGTAACATTAGAATCAGTTGTTATATCTTGCAAAAAAAAATATTGTACTGGCAAAGGTGAAATGGACCATTTCAATTTTCTCCACCTCTTCAAAGTACATTGCGATAAAGAGTTTGTTCTTGAAGGAAAGCAGAACAAGAATCATTCTTTTATTAAAATATTGACCTATTTTCATATTGGTTGTTAAATATTTATGTCCCTGAATCCTAAAGTGGATCTATCCCAGCCCTCCCCTGGGACCTGGGACTGTAGGAAGTCATGATCCAGAAACTGTAAGATCAATACCTTGCACAGTTAGGTGTCTGTGAGACCCTGCTCTCCCACTGAGATCAGCATCTAGTTCAGTTGGATTGGCTGATTGTATATCTCACTATAAGCTAATATTTGGATATCTCTCCTGGTTATGAGTATATTTAATAGTTGTTTTACAATGCTTAGTAAAGCTTCTGTGACAAACTGAGAAATGACTCCAAAAATGAATAACAAATAATTCTGCATTTAAAATTGTTTCCAGTTTTTAACTATTTCAGCAAACAAGGGTTGGGCAGTCTGAGTTACCAATTCATTCAATACAAAAGCAATTTTTGATAAGATATCACTGTGTGATTTTTAGCATGGAACTATGATGGATGTTAAAGAAATGGGTGAATTATTTAAATAAGACCTACATTCTCAGCTACATATTTTTGAGAACAACATTTCTCCAGGCTTGAGTTCCTAAAAATGAAAAATAGAAATAATACTGATGTTGAACCACAATTTTATTATGTAATTAAGCAGTTCTCATTCACAAATACATGAACTAATTGGGAAATTGTCTCATGTATATATATATCATTAGTGTAAATACATTTAGAGTAAAAATTTATGCTTAAAAATATCAAATTTTATGATGGATTATGTTGTTTTGATCAACTGTCTATTTCTAGTAGTTATAATGACAATTCAATCTGGAAGAAAAAAATTGACACATAGAACCTTAGAAAGAAGCATTGGAAAAATTAAATTTCACTTACATCCATATTGTTATCAAAGGGGAAGGTTATATAATAATCAATAAAATATTTCTAGGGGCAAAATATATTTATTTGGGATAACATTCTTTATGGGAAGTAGGATGGGATTAGGGGTCAAAGATATAAAGGAGCCATACAATATTTCTGCCTTTTATGAAAAGCTTTTTTATGTATTTAAAAACAAATGATGCTATAAATCAAATTAACATGGGATTTATATTCTACTGGATACATTTAAAAGACTAACAAAATAAATATTTTTGTCCATGTACCATTGCCTTGACTTTTCTGATGTTATCTTAAACAAGCACTGAATTTACTGAAAGTCATTTATTGGATTTCTGAAGCAGTGCTGTGGCTCCCACTTCACTTACAGTCAAAAATCAGTCACACACCTTCAAGAAATTCTTCTAGTACTGCCTAACTCCTCATTTTTCATACACAAAGCTAAGGTTTAGGTTTAGTTACTGATTCATTATCATACAACCTGCATGTGACAGACTGAGATCTGGAATACAAGTCAGACTCTTGACTGGTACCCTGTTTCCTGAACTAAAGCTGACACATTGAATCCTAAAGTATTATTTTTTGAAAGAGTTAATTATGGACCAATCTGAATTGAATATTTATAAAGTCTTATACAAATTCAAATAAAAAATTTCCATTTTTAGTTAGCTACTTAGTGAATCATATAAGAATATTCTCTGACATAAAATTAATATCTGAATTTCTTTTTTTAATCTCCAGAAGTAATAGCAAAGTCTTTGTAAAACCAGAGGGCTCTAAAGAAAGAACAGAGGCTTTGGTGTATAGACCTGGGCTCAATTTCTAGTTACTTAGTTACCAGTTGAGGCCTTTTGGGCTGTTTACCAAAATCTTCGAGAGTTTGGTTTCTTTACTAGGAAAATGGAAATAAAAAATCCCTGTCTGATAAGGGTAAGAATAAATGAGATTATATATAAGGTGAGTAGCATACCTGGCATATGTTAGGGAAGCAAAAATATCAGTTTTCTTCTGGATATTACTCCTTGTTTTTTGGTCCCTAATTGCCAATGCATGTATCTGTTGTGTTACAGCTTCATGTCTTTGGACAATGTGAGAAGTCAATACTTCAGTGGCTCAGTGAAGTGATTTTCAAGTTGTGAGACATAGGAGTTCTATGAGTTTAAGACAGTGGAGATGAGGGCTTGGAGAGAAAGAAAGTCACCAAGCTCCAGTTCCTTCATTAACTTATGTCAGTTATTTTTTAAAGAGCAAAATGCTGCTGAGCTTCAACAGGGCAACAGAATTGAGAACTTCTGAAAATAGAGCCCTTAGCCCAAGGTGTCAGTGCTTGCAAATGGAATTTATGGCACAGAGACTCTATTTGGGGATGTTTTGAGATGGGCTTAGAGGTAAGGATATTTGGCGGAAGTCAACAGTAAGCAATGACCACAGAGTCAACTCTAATTAGAGTACAATGTACAATACGGGATATCCATATAGATAGAGGGAGAAAATGTGAAACACACATGAGTCAAAGAAACTCAAGGATTTTGAGAACATCATGATGACTTTGTTGTTCTTCACTCGCTAAGTTATATCCAACTCTTTGAGACCCCATGGACTGTAGCCCACCATGTTCCTCTGTCTGTGGGGTTCTCCAGGTAAGAATATTGAGTAGGTTGTCATTTAATAACTGGCTTTAAATTCTGAGTATGAAAACAGAGTCTTACTCCCATTCTCAATCACCCTGACATTTTATATGTCTGTTTATTTGTTGGGGCTTTTTCCTGTTTGATAGTTGGAACATCATTTCGGTTTTTTAATCCCCATTTACCAGGTAGAATAAAGATTGATGGTGATCAGTCTTCTATTCTTCTGTTAACTGAGAAAATGATATCCTGGAGTTTTAACAGAACAATTCAAGATCTTTGTTAACTTCTTTTCTTTCTATGGCTTTAAAAATAGTCCCATTTTGTCTTCTTTGTAATTGTGTTGGAGACATTCTGTGTACCCTTGGCCTTTTAAAAAAGACGAACTGTTGTACTCTTTGAAAATGTAATGAAAACATTAAATAACAAGAGACTCACCATTAAATCAGCCAGAGTCTGACCAGGGTCTCCTAAGCCTAAAAATGATTCATTAGTGAGCTCTGGAGAAAACATGTGCCCTCTCTTCAACACATCATACAAACTATCACAGAACAGTTCTCCCAACTCCTTTCTGAAGGTTCATTGGTGCTGAGGGTTCATGCTCTTTTTTCTTTTACTCTTGTTTTTTCTTCTGCCATCTCAAATTTATATAACCTGTGTTTTCTTGGTTCTTTGGAAAGGCGATATTTTTATAGTGTTAACCCTTTTCTTCTTGGAAAAGGAGATGGAAATCCATTCCAGTACTCTTGCCTAGAAAATCCCATGATGAAGGAGCCTGGCAGACTACAGTCCATGGAGTCGCAAAGAGTCAGACACGACTGAGCAACTTCACTCACTCATTCAAACCTCTTCTACTTTTGCAGACAATTCAGATCCCTAGAAGCAAAACTGTTCTGTCTAGTTATTCCTGAAAATTTCTAGGAGGCATTCCATGGATGGCCACAAACGAGTGGCATCCACTGCTTTCTCCCTGTCTTGCACTCTCCTCCCCGCATACTCCAGACTGTGTACTTGAACACAAGGTTGGCAGGGTTCTTGTTTCCTGAGCAACTTGGAAGAGCCGATTAGGCAGTAGACTTATCTACTCCTTAAAAACCAACGTTCCAACTTCCTGACACTACTATTATGGTCCTGTCACCTACTTTGAATCAGGGGTGGTTGTGTGTGGGTGTGTGTATTACACTAATGAGAATGGGTGTGGAGAAGTAACGGGAGGGATATGGGTATGTGTTTTGGGGAGGACACTTTCAATTATTTGCATATATCTCATGTTTCATACTTGGGGTTCAACCTTTACGGCTTTTCCCTTGCAGACTTCTGAATAATAAGGAAGAAAAGCATAAACTTCCCCATTACGAAATGACTATAAAATTGTCCTTTTGGAAACTAAAACCAGAACACTGGCTGGAAAACAATATAAACTCTGGTTGGAGGAATTGATGATGAAAGATTAAGGGCGCAAAAACAGGTGGAGATAGAAATATGTTTGGTAGTGAGACCACTCAGGGTTTGGGAAGGAACACAGGTGATATGTTTAAATGGAGTAATTTGAGGAGATTTAATAAAGGAACTATTTAAAAAGGGATGGGAGGGCTTTAAGGAAACAAGATACAGTGAAGTTTGCCTCAGGGCTACTAAGAGTGAGGCGCAGCAAACACGCTATAGTGGTCTGAAGGGGCAAATGGCGGAAGGAGCAACTGAACCTGGAAAGAGTAATTGTATGGAGATGCCCGCAGACAGGACTGTTCTTTGAAGAAGAGACTAGTCAGCCCACAAAAACCAGCCAGAAGAAAGCAGGGACTGAAAACTGTCACTTCACTCTTCTTCCACCCTCTGGTCTTCTGCCAGTGCTTCCAGAAAAGCAGAGACATGGAAGAGGAGGCTGAGTCCATTGATACAGACCACTTGAGTCAACCTCTATGGGTGTGGAGGTTGAGCTTGGGTGGAGATGGAGCTTGGATGAGGGGAATGGGGTTGCCAACAGAAGATATTTAGTCAGGGCATCTCTGGTCCAATTTATGAGTTCAGTTCAGTTCAGTCACTCAGTCATGTCCGACTCTGCAATCCTATGAACCGCAGCACGCCAGGTCTCCCTGTCCATCACCAACTCCCAGAGTCCACCCAAACCCATGTCCATTGAGTCGGTGATGCCATCCAACCATCTCATCCTCTGTTGTCCCCTTTTCCTCCTGCCCTCAATCTTTCCCAACATCAGGGTTTTTTTCAAATGAGTCAGCTCTTCGCATCAGGTGGCCAAAGTACTGTAGTTTCAGCTTCAACATCAGTCCTTCCAATGAACACCCAGGACTGAGCTCCTTTAGGATGGACTGGTTGGATCTCCTTGCAGTCCAAGGGGCTCTCAAGAGTTTTCTCCAACACCACAGTTTAAAAGCATCAGTTCTTCGGTGCTCAGCTTTCTTTATAGTCCAACTCTCACATCCATACGTGACCACTGGAAAAACCCATAGCCTTGACTAGATGGACCTTTGTTGAGAAAGTATGTCTCTGCTTTTTAATATGCTGTCTAGGTTGGTCATAACTTTCCTTGCAAGGAGTAAGCGTCTTTTAATTTCATGGCTGCAATCACCATCTGCAGTGATTTTGGAGCCCAGAAAAATAAAGTCAGCCACTGTTTCCACTGTTTCCCCATCCATTTGCCATGAAGTGATGGGACCGGATGCCATGATCTTAGTTTTCTGAATGTTGAGCTTTAAGCCGACTTTTTCACTCTCCTCTTTTATTTTAATTGATGGAATTTATGAGTGGCAGACTTTAAAAGAAATCTTAGTAGTAGACCATCAGAGAAGTAAAAAGATTTCAACGGGGAAATACTAACAGTAGAAAGTCTTAATTGTAAACAGTTGTAAACCTTTGTACTTTTGAGGCACCTGCTACTCTGCAAAGTGATTAGAAATATTTTCCCATTGAATGCACATCAAAAAATCCTGGCAAAGATAGTTTCAAAGATTATTTTCACCATTTTACAGATAATGGATCCAAAGTAAAGATTTTAAGTGAGCAGCAGCCGTGCCCAAATAAAGACACTGACTTTTCAATTTTCTAACTGCTCAGTCAGTAGTTTCACTCCTGATTTCTTTTTAAACTTCACTGCACCATTCCCGGGGGACAGAATTACTCATTTGCTGGAAATTTTCAACCAACCACATTTCAAAAAGTATTGTAGGAAGAAAGCACTTGCTCTTGCTTTGAGGTCATCTCAGTACATCAATGCATCCCTAAGAAAAACTACTGGAATCCAAAAGCCTCTAGTTATAATGTAGATCTTTACTAAAGATATGGTTTAGGTGGGAAGCAAAGGTATAAGGAAACTACAGCACACAATCCAAAGTAAAACCTCGCCAAAACCTCATTTTCCAACCATCTCTTCATCTCTGCTCAAATCTCTCATTTGTCCTTGTAGCAAAATAAGGCAACTGATAACCCTTTCTAGAAGTAGGAAGAGGAGCTAAAGGCTTTAGAGATGTCTGCAGTAAAAGATCAGGCTTCCCTTGTGGCTCAGTGGTAAAGAATCCACCTCCCACTGCAGGAGATGCAGGTTAAATTCCTGGTCCAGGAAGGTCCCCTGGAGAAGGAAATGGCAACCCTTCTCAGTATTCCTGCCGGGAGAACCCCATGGACAGAGGAACCTGGCAGGCTGCAGTCCATGGGGTCACAAATAGTCGGACACGACTTAGCAATGGAATAACAACAACAGTAAAAGATTAATAGTTTGTCTATGTCACAGTAATATTGCTCATGCTTTTAGTATACACTCTGGACTGAAATAATCACATGTTGTGGTTATTAATCACTAACTAATAACTGATCACTAATGTATGTGTGTGTTTGTGCATTTTTCCTAATTCTCAGGATCTGAAATTGTTTCTCCTTTTCCTTTTTCTCTCTTACATAAGCATCTGTAAGTAGTTTAAGCTTGATGTGAAATGGTAGAAATACCAGCATTTTTAGTTCTAATCAGATCATTGTATAAAACCCATTTAAAAGGTTAGCTTATCATCCAGAGGCAGCTGTCTAAATAAATTATAAGAAATATGTATGCTTTCTTTTCTTTTTGCTTTTTACAGTAAGAATTGGTCAAACCTTCAGCATAAATTTTATCAGCAGAAAAGACATTGAGTCTTTTTAGGCAGAGACTGCAAAACTGAGGAGTTTGGGAATATTTCAATATGCTACTTTATTAATTTCATTCTGTATTTAGCTCATGGTTTAAGAATAATGCTTCCTTCATCAGTTTTATACTGTCAAGAGAGTTTTCCAAAACAGTTTGAAAACTAGTAAATGATTTCTAAGAAGGAGTGTCATACAGCCATTAAAAACATAAAGACTAATTTCTATATGACTCAACTTTAAAATATTACACACCATCCACACATAACACACACCAGAAGAAAATATTTTAAAAGTAGTATAAATGGTATTTAATACTGGTGATTATCTTTTTTTTTTCTTTACTTTCCAAATTTCCTATGATTATGTGTTTCATAATCACAAAATGAACATCATTTATTCCTTAAACAAAGAGCATAAAGCACTATTCTGAAGGTTAATTTCAAACCCAGTAAATGAACCTTGGGTACACCAGCTACCAGATAATTTCACGCTGGGAGACAGTGACTAAAACAAGCCTGGCAGAGGGGAGGAACAATCCCTGCTTCTGGAAGGAACATTATAACTGAGATGGCTTGAAGAGGAAAGGTGAGTGAACACAACATAAAAACATCAAAATGCTATGTTTTATGGTTGTTTGATGTAGAACAGATGGCATTATTCAGCTCAAAATATATTCTAATGTTTTTTACCTCCAAACTTCAAACCTCTACCCTTTTGCACTTAATGCTATTTTTGGCTCTGATATACTTAAGGTTGTATGGTCTTTTTAGAGCTGTGTTCTCATAAAAAAACCATTTGGATTTAAAATCTCTGCTTGTGTGGATTCCAGCTCTTACCTGCAGAAGCAATTAACCCTTCATTTTATTAGCAGAAGAGTTTTAATTTTAGAAAATTTTTTACCAATAGTATAAATAACAATGCTTAAAATCTGGGATCAGGAGAGAAAATAACTTAAGATGCAAAATGTTTACTCTAGACTACCCTATGGGAAGTCAAGTATTTATAGTTAAGGCTATATAGATTTGATGTAGAATCTTAGATGAGTAATGGGCTTCATATCAATCTGCTTGGGTTATTCATACTTTAGTTGAACACTGAAATCCTTAAGGGACTTACTTATGATCACAATTAATTAGTGACAAACAAATTAGTATATGTAGCATGTAGTGTTTTCAGTTTTTTCAAATCTGAGTGTTTCTTTCAATTGTCTTTGATTAATGTACCTTCTAAAATAGATCTTAGATTTGTGAGACTTTTTGTCTTTAATGAAAACAAGTCAAGGAATATGAGAGTTCTAAGGAATCCAAGCACTCTTCTAGTTCAGACTCCTTGCTTTAAAGGAGATGAGAAAGTTGAGGCTCAGTATGGAGGAGGGCATGGCCACCCACTCTGGTATTGCCTGGAGAACCCCCGTGGAAAGAGGAGACTGACGGACTGCAGGCCATACAGTCGTCAAGAGTCAGACACGACTGAGCAACTGAGCATGGGGTGTACATGACCTGGGGGGCCCAGTAACCCCCTTTTGTCCATCTTTGGCAGCCAGAAGACTCAGAGGAACATCAAGTGGGTGCCTTACAGCTCACACCTAGATCTGGATGAAGCTGAAGAGACTCTTTGTTGCAGGGTGACAGAAGAACGGAAGTTGGCTGTGACCAAGCCCTTCCATATCAGGGTTCTGGCAAGACTACCCCCAAGGTCCTGCTCCTGAGACCCTGGAAATTACCTCTGAATCCTCTTCCTCTCGAACCCTGATGGCTCAATCTTTTTCTTGATTCTGGGAGCTAGTCAGTATTCTCCCACTAAATTTCTCTTTTTCCTTAAAAGACTCCAGAGTTTGTTTCTGTGCCTTTCAACAGAGAGTCTGACTAATAAACTCAGAATAGGCAGATGGAGTTGCCCAGTGTCCCATGGTTAGTCAGTGGAGGAACAAACTTGCCCCCTGACTTGAATTAAGTAAACTTGCCTCTCAAGGACTTGAATTAAACACTCTTCTTCTTCTTTTTGTTTTTAAAAGAGCTTTATAGACATACTTTGTATTATATATTTTTTAACTTTTTTTCATTTATTTTTATTAGTTGCAGGCTAATTACTTTACAATATTGTAGTGGTTTTTGTCATACATTGACATGAATCAGCCATGGATTTACATGTATTCCCCATCCAGATCCCCCCTCCCACCTCCCTCTCCACCCGATTCCTCTGGGTCTTCCCAGTGCACCAGGCCCGAGCACTTGTCTCATGCATCCAACCTGGGCTGGTGATCTGTTTCACCCTAGATAATATACATGTTTCGATGCTGTTCTCTCGACATATTCAATCATTTATGGTCTTTGCCTTATCCTAGCATCTTAAAATTTCTGATTAATTCCTGGGATAACAGACCATCCTCACACTTCAATGTGAAGAGGTTTTTTTCAAAAATATTTAGTTTATTTATTTATTGGCCATGTGGCTTATAGGATCTCAGTTACCTAATCATGGATTGAACCTGTGTCCTTGGCAGTGAAAGCACAGACTCCAAGTGTTTTTCTCAACAGAAAATGTATCTCTGTTAATTTCTATGGACAGTGTGTTCTCAGACTTCCCCAGAATGCATTAGTGGTAAAGAGCCCACCTGTGAATGTAGAAGACATAAGAGATGTGGGTTCAATCCCTGGATCAGGAAGATCCCCTAGAAAAGGGAATGGCAACCCACTCTAGTGTCTTTGCCTGGAAAATCCCATGGACAGAGGAACCCAGTGGGGTATAGCCCACGGGGTCGCAAAGAGTTGGACACGACTGAAATGACAGCATATACACAATGTGTTCTCATCTCTCAATTCTCTCAAACATTGTCTATCAGGTTATTTCAATACTTTGTGGCCTTTTCTTAAAGGACTAGAAATTCACCAATTCTTTTGAATGGCCTGGAGTCAATATTCCTGTACAGACTTGACATAGCAAGTGCTCAGTAAATATTTATTGGTTTACTGATCTCTCATGAACAGCTAAATAAACCATGGGTAATTCAAAACAGATGAATGTTTACAGCTACAGCAGTGGATGGATGAATTGGCATGTCACAAATTCTATAAGCTTCTGCCCTGAAACATACCCAATACACCTAACTCCGAGAATAAGGCAGAAATGAGTGCAATCAATCTCATCCAAATCATTTACGAGAACATCACATACGCGTTTTGCTCACATAGGGAGTTCATCAAACTAGAGAGTGATTTGGATCCTTTTATTATCTCATGTTCATTGTCTTATTCTGTCTTTGCTATCTAATTATATACATGTCACCTGAGAGGATAATTATAGTGAGGATTATTAGTTAAATTCTAAGGTAGAAGAAAGATTTTGACAGTGCAGATTTTGATGAGTTTAGTAGTATGGAAAATTTATAACATCAAATATTTTTATATCTGAAATTGTGATACATGTGTATTTCTTTTAGTTTTATGGAATATTAATCACAGTCTGAAGAAGGAATAGGCAATGCTTCTTTTAATTTATTGATAATATGTCAACTTTACCTGGATAAACTGTGAATTCTCTTTCTCTTATTCCAAATATAATATCTTCAATTTGAGAAGCATTCATTAACTGTGTATACCTATTTATATAATGGACACTGAATCACTGACACTGTAGCTTAGTACCTCTCAAACAGTAGAAATTCAATAAAAAGTGATTTACTAAAAGCCCTTTGACAAGTAGGGACTTACTTACATAGGTGATTAGATAACAAAAGAAATAATGATCATACATGGCATAAGACTTGTCATGAGAAAATTATAAACTAATTTCTGGGCTTAAGGGAGGGAAAAGTTGCATTTAGAAAAGAATTTAGGAAGTTTTAGTGTTAAGAACAAGGTAAATTATCTTGTAGTAAAAAAAAAATTAAAAAGAAAACAAGGTAATTTAGCAAGTGTTTATTATACACCCAGTGTGGGTTGATGAAAAGTTCAGCTCCACACAACCATTCAGGGACTCAGCCACCATTCTGTAGTTTTGTCATTTAAGACATAAAGCTCTTGGGGTCACCGGGACAATGAATTAAGGAGGTGGCACACGAAGTCTTTTTGTAATAAATTTTAAAATATTATTTGTTTATTTTGACTGTGCTGGGTCTTTGTTGTTGCAAAGACTTTTCTCTAGTTGCTGGAAATGGGGATTACTCTCTAGTCGTGGTGTGCAGGCTTTTCTCATTGTGGTAGCATCTCTTGTTGCAGAGCATGGGCTCTGGACACAGGCTTAATAGTTGTGGTACCTGGACTTTGTTGCTCCGTGGCGCGTGGGATCTTTCCAGACCAGGGATCAAACCCATGTCTCTTGCATTGGCAGACAGATTCTCTACTACTGAGGCATCAGTGAATTCCTGGCACTTTATGAATTCCTGGAGTCTGAATAAAAATCTCAATTAATAAGTTATGGGTGCCAATTCCACTTGCATTTGGCTGGCTTGACCTTGTGATGTGACTCTGTTTAGCTTCAAAGGCTTGTAAGTATAGTGTTCCTGTGTGTCCAGGAAAGAGGAGAACTGGATATAGGTGAGTACTAGTAATCTCTTTCAAAAAAGCTTTTCTGAAGTAAGTTAGGGTACATTTAATATAAGTCTTAGAAAGAGAATGGATAATTGGATATTTCAGAGAGAGAAAATAGCCAGTACACAAGCAAAGAATGGATAGGGTCTGAAGGTTATACTCAGAAAATTGTTAACAGCCAACATTCATTGCGACATGAGATGAATAGGCAAAGAATGATGCAAGAGAGAGAATGGAAATGCAGGCTCAGAAGTATTACAGCAGACTTGATATCTAGAACAAAAGATGTATAACAAGTTTAGTTGACAATGGGGTAATAATTGCATGTGTGTCTTAGTGAGGATTTCTCTGCATCAATATGTAGGATGAACTAGAGTGAGGAGTGATGAGAAAACGAGAAAGCATTTGGAAGATATTAGAACAGTTGAATAAATATATCATAAGAATCTGAAAAAAAAATGGAGAAGAGGAAAAATTGAAGAGATACAATTAGGCAGCATTAGTAGACATAGTGACTTCCCAAGTGGCTCAGAAGATATAGAATCCACCTGCAGTGCAGGAGACCCGAGTTCGGTCCCTGGGTCAGGAAGATCCCCTGGAGAAAGGAATGGCAACCCACTCCAGTATTCTTGCCTGGAGAATTCCATGGACAGAGGAGCTTGGCAGGTTACAGTCCATGGGGTCTCAAAGAGTCGAACATAGCTGAGCAACTAATACTAACTAATTATAAGACTTAGCATGTGAGTGAATCTGGATGGAGAAAGAAGAGTCAAATATTATTTAAGAGTGGGAGGTCCAAGAGCCTGGAATTGGTGGTTATCAATAACAGAAACAGGAAAACAGGAAAAAAGAACCATTTTCAGGTCAATTGTGAACATGTATTAAAGTATATATAACATATGAAGGAGAAGGGTAATATTGCATGGTGGTTAAGAGAGAAGATGCTGGTATCAGTTATCTCGAATTTGAAATCCTAACTCTGCTACTTACTGCTTATATATGTGGCTTAGTCTTTTTAAACCTCAGTGTCCTCATCTGGAAAATAGGGCTAATGATAGAAATTCCCACATAAAGTTGTGAGCATGGAATTAGTCAATTCTTGTAAAATTTTTGACACACAGGAGATGCACAATAAATGTTAGCTGAGAAATGATAAAGTAAAAGGACAGAACTACGTCAGTGTTATAGAAGAGGTATGTGATGAATAAATTAGATGGTATCTGGCACATACAGAATTATCTATAAATGGTTTTGGTAGGAGAAGTCATCAAGAAAGCACACTATAATTTGTTGAGATTTTAATCTATCTGTGCCTACCCTGTATTTTCCTCACTTCCCTATTCTAGCAAATGGACAAACTTTAGCATTTTCTAGCCTCAGAAATTTTTTTCTTTTGCTGAGCAGAAATAAAAAACTGCTCAAAAACTATTACATGTCCTTTATTGTACAAAGCCCAAGTTCATTGAAGAGATAATTCTGACTGTCCCAGAGAAAGAACAAATGGAGGGATTAAGTGTTTTTGAGGTCAAGGGAAGAAGAAGATGAGAGATTTTGTTCCTCAAGCAAGTTGTGTTCTTCAATGTATAAATAACATTCAAACAGAAGAGAATGTCTCATAGGAAGATAATTGAAGGTATTAATGAGCCTGGGATTATTGAAGAAATGCTCAGCTAAACAGGATGATTATACCCAGAGGAAAGTGTAAACCGTGATAATAAAAGAAGGAAAATGGGAATGGTAATCCAAATCTCTGAAAGACAATTTATGTGCATGTTAGTCTTTTAGGATTGATTCACGGTTGATTCTACTGAACAACAACATGCACGTTAACTCTGTTGTCAGAGAATAATCTTTACATGATTTCAGCTCTTTTAAAATTTACTGATACTGATTAATGACCAAACATACAATCTACATTGGTGAAAGTACAAAGGATATGTATGTTTGTTAAGTATATTGTTCTGTCAATATCAATAAGGTCAAGATAGGTAACAGTGTTGTTTAGAGCTTCTATATTTTTATAGACTCTTTTCAGTCTACTAATCCTATAAATTGTTGAACAATGGGTGTTAAAATCTCTTACTATCATCACAGAATTGTTTGCTTTTCTCTTTAACTTGTCAATATTTGATTCATATATAGTAAGGCCGGTCTTAAATTCAAAATGTTTAAAGTTTTTAAGTCTTGAGAAGAATTTACCCTTTTATCATTATGAAATATTCCTCTGTATCTTGTATATTTATCTTGAAGACTTTTTTCTGATATTAAAATAGCTCCTCCAGGCTTCTTATGCTTTCTGTTTGCAAGCTAAATATCGTATATCTTGTTATTTAGATGCTCAGTTGTGTCTGACTCTTTGGGACCCCATAGACTGTAGTCTCCCAGGTTCCTCTGTCCAAGAGATTCTCCAGGCAAGAATATTGGAGTGGGTTTTGCCATTTCCTTCTCCAGGGGATCATCCTGACCCTGGGATTGAACCCATGACTCCTGCTTGGTAAGTGGATTCTTTACCACTGATCCATCAAGGAAGCCCATATCATATATAGTGTGGACTATATGTAGTCTTTGTATCTACTGATTCAGCCTACTTGTATTTTTATAGTCAAAAGTATCTCTTATAGACAGAATCTAGTTGAGTCTTACTTTATGATTCATTCTGAGTGTCTCTACCTTTTAATTGGAGTGTTAGCCTATTAATATTTGTATAATTATTGCTATGGTTGGATTTAGATCTTATTTTATCTTATTATTTTATGTGACTTATTATTTATTTTTAGTCATTACTTCTCTCTCTCATTCCTGTTTCTCTTTTACGGACTTCTTTTGTATTATTTGACTTATTTATAATTCTATTTTCATTTATTTATTGGTTTTTAGCTATATTTGGTCAATGAATTTTAGATAAAATTTATGCATTTGGAATAGTATATTTAATGATTAAGATTATATAAGCAAAGCAATACTTATGGTTATATTTACAATGAAAGTCTTATTAAATATAAAATCTTATTTCAATCTGTATAGTTTTAGAAATGTGGAAAATTTATAGGGTGCCAGGAAAGAAAAACAGAAGTGATAAAAGGGTTGGAACTAAAACCAAAGAAGATAAATGAGCAGGCATAATTTGGCTCAAAAAAGAGAAGCTCAGAGATAACATTTTGCCTTTAAATAGATGAAGTATTTTCATGTGGTGACCAGCTGTTTTCATCTCTTCCCAAAAGAGAAGAAAATAACATTAATTATAACAAGGTGGAATTTATGGTTGCCAAGAGCAAAAAAAAAAAAATCTTTACTAATTCTGCAGTGTGCCATGGTGCTAAAGTTACTGGGAAATGTTAAATAGCATTTATTTCAATGTCTTTTTAAAAAAGCATTGTGTATATCTCTCTGCCCATCCTCATTTCTGTAGAAAGCCCATTATCAATGTGCCCTTGATTACTTTCCTTTAGGCATAGGTTACCTAGTGGCTCAGATGGTAAAGAATCTGCCTGAATGTGTAAGACCTGAATTCAATCCCTGGGTCAAGATGATCCTCTGGAGAAGGGAATAGCTGCCCACTCCAGTATTCTTGCCTGGAGAGTTCCATGGCAGGAGCCTGGTAGGCTGCAGTCCATGGGGTTGCAAAGAGTCAGACACGACTGAGTGACTAACACTACTTAGATGCAGGGAAGGATTAAATTTTATTGGCAATTTAGTAAAATACTATAATTCTGAAACCACGTGCAACAGTTATTATCCATTTGATATACTTGAGAAAATATCTGAAAAAAATATTATTATTTGGGTATAGGGTTGCAGATTTAGCAAATAAAATTATAGAATCTCCAGTTAAATTGCAAATTTCAGATAAACTAAATTATTTTTAGCCTAAACATAGTCCATGCAATAACTGAAATATACTTATTCTGAAACATTGTTATTTATCTAAAATTCAAATTTAAGTGGGCATAGTGCATTTTAACTGGCAATTATATTAAGGGATACATTTTAACTGACAATTTTATTAAGGGATGCATAAATTTTAAAATTATAAAAGCACCTGATGCTTAAGATCCTTTTTCTATGTAGAGACAAGTAATGAGATAGATATCTTTGATGTATATTGGAATGTTTCTTTGAACTAGCTAGATATACTTACAACTTTGGTCAGAGATGCAGGAGGAATGTTTCTGATGCAATGAGCAGCTTTATCAATCTTTTCACCTTTGTTCAAGTGTCACTGGAATTTACATAACATTTTACCAAGAGAAGCATGATTTTTAGAATAATTTCTGTCCAGTTGTATGGCTATAGATCAACTGTTTGAGCTTTCTCTCCCTTCTGTTTCTGAAGTTTCAGTTCAGTTCAGTTCAGTCGCTCAGTCATGTCTGACTCTTTGCAACCCCATGAACCGCAGCAAGACAGGCCTCCCTGTCCATCACCAACTCCCAGAGTCTACCCAAACCCATGTCCATTGAGTCAGTGATGCCATCCAATCATCTCATCCTCTGTCATCTCCTTCTCCTCCTGCCCTCAATCTTTCCCAGCATCAGGGTCTTTTCAAATCAGTCAGCTCTTCGCATGAGGTGGCCAAAGTACTGGAGATAGCCTGGTTGGATCTCCTTGCAGTCCAAGGGACTCTCAAGGGACTTCTCTAACACCACAGTTCAAAAGCATCCATTCTTCTGCACTCAGCATTCTTTATAGTTTCAGACACTAGGATATAGAAGTCACTGGACAGTGTACAAGCTGAAGTCTTCAAAGATGACAGTCGTCACATCTTTGCCTCTGTACCTCAGTCACATCAAGGGGTGAAGAGGATAATTTCCTTTCCTTGAATCTAAGCTGGTTTCAGTGACTTTTTGACAGTAACATGCATCAGGAATGGCTTTCTAGATCATTTCTAGAAAAACCTCTTAAGCCAGGTCATAAGAAGACTTGCAGGATCATATGGTAGTTCTATTTTAATTTTTTAAGGAACTTCTATACTGTTCTCTATAGTGATCACACCAATTTACATTCCTACCAAGAGAGAAGGAGGATTCCTTTTTCTCCACATCCTTTCCAGCGTTTATTGTTTATAGATTGTTTGATGATGGTCATTCTGACTGATATGAGAAGATACCTCATTGTAGTTTTGAGAACATGCCGTATAGTCCAGGGAACTCTGTTTAATGCACTGTGGTGACCTGATGGGAAGTAAGTTCAAAAGGGAGAAGATATATGTCTGGCTGATACATTTTGCTGTGCCGAAGAAACTAACACAACATTGTAAAGCAACTATACTCCAATAAAAAATTAATTTTAAAAAACAGAGTTTAAAGAAGACTTGCAGCTTCTGCCCAAGTCTCCTGGAATAATTGATCTGAGACTCTCTCTCTCAAAATCCAGATCCATGCTCTGAGAAGCTCAAGACCCCTGGAGAAGCCACCTTGGGTGATTTAACGGCCCCTCTTGACTCCCAGCCTACAGTCAGCACCAACCGACAGTCATTCAAGTGACCTGTCTGGGACACTGGGAAAGACTCTCCTTCATTGAGGTTTACTCAAACTCTTCAGAGTCTTCTTCTAGGTCAGCCTTCAATCTTGGTGTCATTCTTGTCAGACCTACATAACCCAGGTTTAGCAAGAATATGGCAAAGTCAATTTGGAAAGAATCCTCCTCCCTCTGCCTTGGTATCTAATCATGTTCCTCATTCCCCACTCTTGTTATCTGATCACCCTGGTCTGCCCTCAGAAAGAATCCTGTTTGGTCAGTTTAGTCAGAATTTTCTCTAATCCCGATGTCTTCTCTTAGTAATTTTCCAGTAACCTCCCAGGAATCTCTCCTCAGTCAGGTCCCACAAATTACTACAAATCCCCATTTGTTCTTGTAGCATTTGGAATTGAGTCTAATTCTACACTGAAGTTTCTTTCCCCCTATTGCAATAGTTTCTTAAGAAAAATCTGTCTTTACTTCTTTAACTACTATCAGACTTGGGTCTTCTAAAATAACATTTAACCCAGTTGAACTTTCAGATAGCTATAACCCCAGCTGACTGCAACATGATGAGAGACTCAAAGTAGGAACCTTCTACTTTGAGATAGTCAACATATAGAACTGTGATAAATACTAATAATTGTTTTAAGCCACTCACTGAGTTTTTGGGGTAGTTTGTTTTACAGTTGGTAACTGGACTATTTATCTGAGGATTTTTTAGAAGATGATGAATTTTCACCAAGAGAATACATTAGTGGACAAACAAAGAGATACTGTGTACCTTTCTGGTCAATATTAAGTACAATATTTTAAAAATATAAAAGTGTTTTTCTAATTAAATGGCAAATAATACATAGTATTGAGAAGTACTTATAGCCAAGTTGAAATTAATGGAAACAATACTGTTTTATCTTTACCCTATTGCTCAAAATAGAAGAAAATCATTATCAATAACATACTCTATTTATTAATATTTTCTATTCTCTTGTTACTCCCATTAACATTTTTACCATGTTACCTAATTTAATCATCTTAATAAATATGACACTGCTGTTATTATCTGTTTTACTAAAGAGGATACTGAAGTCTAAAGTGGTTAAGTAATTGTAGTTAATATTTCACAGTCAGGATTTAAATCAATGTCTTCTCATTTTCAATTCCAGGCTCTTTTCCAGGACACTCAGACCAGACTGAAATAATAAAATGAAATCCAAATCTGGAAGTATCAGTTCTAGTTTTTAAATTCTGAGGCCATTTCTGTTCTGAGGAGTGAATATTGTTTTACTTTTGGGAAATTCACACTGGGAGAGACTTGGTGTTTTCAGAGATGAAAAAAAAAAACAATGAAAAAAAAATCACATCGATTGAATTTCACTCTAGAGATGATAGTATTAAATTTTTCAAGATTCAGTTTTAAGTTTTATTTTAATGAGAATAAAATGTGCCTTTATGGAAGGAAATAGGAAACCCAGAAAGAGGAGTGCCTTGATCCAGGCCTCAGAATGAACAATGGCAGAGAAGCTACTAGAACTCACACCTCCTGACCCCCAGTCCAGATACTTCTCCACCTCGCCAGGAGTTGCAGACCAAGGGCTGTGATTTGGTAATTTATATAAGTGTGAGTTCCCAAGGAAGGCTGATGGAATAATACTCCTAATATGTGTTAAATCTAGATACAGTCTGTAACTGCAAGAAATAAAAGAAAAATCCTAAGGAAAGATGCCAGGGGCAGCTAGGTGCCACTCAGTGGGAAGGCCTCAAAACAAAAACACAGTGCTCGACTCCCCCAATTATTACTTCTGTCCCCTTAACCAAGTCTTAATAAGCTAGATAATCAAAAGCAGTGCAGTCCAATAGGATTTTCTGCATTAATAGAAATGTTTTCTAATTGACACCATCCAATAGGGTAGCATTAGACACCTGTGGCTACTGAATGCTTGAAATGTAGGTGGTGAGACTGAGGACTTTTTTAACTTTGTTGAATTTTAATTAATTTAAATTTAAATAGCCACAAGTGGCTAGTGGTTACCATATTGGACACCTAGGGCCAGATGAGAAGGGGAACATGTCCATCTTTGGGGAAAAAAAGAAAAAGGAGAAGTATCACTCTCTGCTTTTGAGGTGAGGGGATTTCTGGTATGCTGGGTCATGATGTTAATGGAGGGACATGTCATTGGTTTTGAATCCTAAAATCAAATTCATATTTTCTTGCATGTTCATGTAAACTGATGTTTAATTCAATAGACCATAAAGAAAAAAAAAACAGGTGGTGTGTGCTGCTTTTGCTTGGTCATGTCTGATTCTTTGCAGCTGCGTGGACTATAGCCTGCCAGGATCCTCGGTCCACGGAATTTTTCAGGCAAGAATACCGGAGTAGGGTGACTTTCCCACTCCAGGGGATCATCCCAACCAAGAAGATCTTCCCAACCAATGCGTCTCTTACATCTCCTGCTTTGGCAGACAGATTCTTTACCATTAGTGTTACTTGGGAAGCCTATGTGCTTTGTTTACTACATGCTTTATTGTTCCTCCCTCTTAACCTCACCTCCCTCCATCCAAAGAGCAAAGGAAATGTACTGGGAGTAGAGTTGTCAGAGAAAATACAGCATGCCCAGTTAAGTTTAAGATAAATAATCTTTTTTTTTTTTTTTTTTTCAGTATAGCCATGTCCCCTATGCAAACTTGGGGCACATTATACTAAGATATTATTTTTTGTTTATCTGAAACTTAAATTTGATTGGATCTTAGATTTTTAGTTGCTAAATACAGCAGTCCTAGCTAGGAGAGGACCACAGAACCAGCTTTGGGGAGATAGTTCATACTTTCTAAGGAATCAAGAATAGTGCCTTTTGATGTCAGGGGATATCTGAGAAGCTTTAAACTCATAAGCAAGACAAATAGGCTGCTCATCTTCACCTTCAGCAAGATGGAGATTTCACAAAGCTATTCTGAGTAGGAGTAGTTTGCAGAGAATTTCATCTATTCAGCTGGATAGATTCAGGGTGGTATCAGTGAGGTCTGGAAGCTTGGAGAATTTTCACAAAATTCTTAGTCTCATGTAAACACCATCCAGGCCGAGAGAAAATAATTGGCTCTTCAGAAATACCTCATTTCCTTTCCCAATCGCTACCCCTTGCTCATCCTCAAAGACAATTGCTCTGCTGACTTCCCATACCATAAGTGAGTTCTGTTTGTTTTGGACTGTATATAGATGAACCCAGGCACTGTCTTCTGTAGTATGCATTTGTTTCTGGAAGGAGCAGAGAGGCCTTGGCAGTCTCTCACATTATCTAATGCAATCAGAGCTGGAACACATTCCATGCTGGTTTTTACCTCTGTGGACTATTCATGGTTCTCTCTTACTCCTGGGTGATAGCCCTTTATGGTCTCAACCACAATGCTGGGTGCTTCTCTCAGGCCTCCACTCCTTTGTGGAACCTGAAATTCACTTTTAACCCACCCAGTCTGTGTGACTCTCATCCTTATCTCAGTCTCCCTGGGAACAAAACATACCTCTAGACAACGAGTTGCCTGCTACCTGGCTAACCTCTCTGGGTTCTCTTCCTCTCTCTTCTCTGTGATTCTTCACTGTTTTAGTAGCTGTGCAATACTTTCAGGTGGATATTTGTTGTTCTGCTTTGCTTGTTGTTCTCAGTAGGAACGTCGGTCTGGATTACCCACCCTGCCAATTCTAGAAGTGGATTCCTCCATGTGTGATCTTGATGTATTTCGCTAATCACAGACAGGACTGGAAACCCAGTCAGCCTCAGATCTAGCTGGGATTCTACCAGAGAAGGACACATTTCTGGGCTAAAATCAATTTCTTCAGGGCCCAGAGAATGAGATGAGTTTCACTGGGACATGAACCAAGGAAGCAGCAGCAATGTTTGGGCAGGGCTCATGCTGTCTCCTTGCTCCAACTAGGAAAACAGAAACTCAATATGTTGAAATCTGCTACAGTGATTTTCCTAAATCTCATTTATAACTTGAGGTCAGGAGCTTTTATCTTTATTCTGAAAAAAAGGAGTTGCCTCCTATTGTTGAATCACACATTTCAATTATGCTGTCAAAAGCCCATTTGTTAATTTAACATTTATTTAAGTCGAGTGATTAAATCCTAATAAATCAAGACCCCTTTCCCTCAAAAAATATTCTTGGCTTTACCTAACTTTTTAATCAGCTAGTCAGCACAAATAGGATTGTTGGTTGAATTTAAAAGGGATATGCAGTAGTTAAATGAAAGTTTCATGGAATGTTTTCTACTCACAGACCACCCCCCCAACACAACAGCAGAAATGAAAAATGTAATATTGAAGCACACACAAGATAAAGTGAAATATTCTTTATTGGTTGCCATATCTTGTGTTATGATTGTGGTTTTAATAGCTTTCTGGATGAATCACTGAGAAGAGCACTGACAAGTTTTCAGTCCAAATTTCCAAAAGTGTATTTTATTTTCTTCCCTCTGGACCTTAATTTTCTTCCTGGCCTTTGCCAGCAAGGAAGTATTGTCAATAATTTTATTAGCTCTCATAGACAAAGGTGGAAAGAATATCTTACTGCCTGAACAATGTATGAGAGCTTTGATATAACCCAGTAAGTAATTTGTTTTCTTTGTTAATTCTAAATTATTTTTAGAATGTATTTTCCATGGCACCTACAGTAAAAAAATTCCTTTGCTTTGAAGCTATATCATGGACTGTTATAGTGATTTAACTGAAGAATTTTAGCTCTTACCTCATTGCTTTTTCTTATAATGAAGATAACTTTAAAACCATTAGAATATCCACTCTGCCAGGGCATGAAGCTTTGTCAATGACCTTCATTGGTGTGTCCTACATGCCCAGAAGTGGCTGGCAGAATTGTGTGTGCATGCTGTTTCTAAGTCGTGTCTGACCCTGCAACCCTGTGGACTGTAGCCCATCAGACTCCTCTGTCCATGGGATTTCCCAGGCAAGAACACTGGAGCAGGTTGCCATTTCCTTCTCCAGGAGATTTTCCCAATCCAGGGATTGAACCCACGTGTCCTGCATTGGCAGGTACGTTCTTTACCATTGAGCCACTATGGAAACTGACCTGGTAGTAATCTTCAGTAAATACATTTTGAATAAACAAATGAATAAATCATAGAACTGTAGAATATTAGGAACTAAATGAATTTCAGAGGTCATGGAGGTCAAATCTCTATTCCATAGACAGGGAAATTGTACTGTAAAAGATTATATCTTTAAGTAACACATTCAAAGTCAGAAAAGGCAGAAGGATGGTGAAGCATCTAGAACTCATATCCAATCTCATGATTCCAGCTCAGTGCTCTTGGCCACCTGGTCTCATGTCTGGAAATCAGTATGGTCTTGAGGTTGAAACTGAGATATGCTGCCCAGGTCCCCCTCTAAGAAGGCTTTGCTGTAATAGCAAGCAGGTTAACTTTTTAAGGTCTGTAAAGAACCATCTCAAATAGGATATAATTTTCCTAGGGGTTCTTCTATATGATGAGACATTAAAAGGCCTGGCCCCTTCTGCTCAACGTGGGGCAATCTGACAAGTCATACTTGTTGGATTTGCTAATATTCTGAACCCAGTTGAATTTCATCACTTGTTCCATTCTGCTTATTCTCCTTTCCTTTCACTGGTGCTGATCACTAATAAATAGCTTGCCTCTCAAACTCTATCTACATACCCATTTCTGGAGATCTTAAGCTTTGATGATACCTTAATCAGTTAACTCTGTCTCCTCTAAACAATATTATAAAATTGGTATTTCTTTACACTGTCTTTCAGGACTACTTTCTCTCTGAATCTCCAGGTCACCAACATCTTTATATTGCCACCAGGTGCCCCGCCACAATATTAACTTGAAGTTCATATCTTAAGTTCAAATCCTGGTTGAACTAATTCCAAAAAGCCAGGACTGGTCTATTATACCACACTATTCCAATAAAACTCTTTTCTCCAAAATCTATTCCCTTAAACTTCATTAATATCATAAAGACAGTTAAGAAGTTAATAAAAATGTAGTCTTTACTATATTGACTTTCCTAATAAATTATTTAAATGTAAGTCATTTAATTATAGATTCTGTAAATTTTGGTTCTATATATTTACTTTTCCTTTTCCCCTTCAGTGACAAGTATATGAGTCAAACAATATTATTGAGTAACTACTATTTTCTCTGTCTTTAATGCTATTTTCTTTAGTTCTATCAACAATATTATGTGGTAGATACTACTATTGATATTTCTAAATATCTTAATACCCACTTTGTGACTGAGGACACAGGCTGAGAATTGAAAAGATGAATCCAGACTAACACAACTGGTAAATGGTAAGTCAAGATTCTACACTGGTTCTTCCTTCTCTAAGACTGATGCTTCTTTAAGTCTCTAACTAACGAGGTACTTAGTGAAATGAAGTCACTCAGTCGTGTCCGACTGTTTGAGACCCCGTGGACTGTAGCCTATCAGGCTTCTCCATCTTTAAGTCTCTAAAAGAGAAAAAACAAATACTCAAGCTATTGACTGAAGGTCTCTCACAGGACCTGTGAATAAGGCAAAACAATGTCCTGGGAAGACAGGCTCTGCTTAGGAAACTTATGCACATAAATCTGAATTGTGGCATTGGGCAAGTTCTATGACTTCTCTGATTTTAGTTTCCTGAACCCCTAAAGTGGAGATTATGTCTCTGCCATACATTTGCCACATGGGTTAGAGAAAATGGATTAACATTCCTCACACAGCCTGGCACCTTGGAATGAAAGACAGTTATAATCACTAGTACCCAAGGTGTCGGTTATGCATTACCTGAATGCACTACTTAAATTAGATGCAGATTATAAAAGGTTTGTTCACCTGAGGGAGCAAGAGGTCTAGGAACCATACTTCATTTCCCTCTTCCTCAACTTCACTCTTATTCCAGCTGAAACATGGCGTGCTTTAACAATGGGTTCCACATACCAAGTATCATTTTAGTTAAATCAGCTCTACTTGAAAAGCTGAAATTGTATTAAAATGGCACAAGCCCATGACTGCAGCTTTTAGCTGATCTACTTGACATTTTATAACCAAATAATTACTCAGCTTTCACGGAAAGGTCAGGTAATGTCCTGTTTTAGTGCGTACATTCGAAGGGAATTGGTGCTAGCTTAACCTCAAAGAAGTGCTGTGTCTAAAACAGTATTTCTTTTTAATAAAGTGATAAACAGCATTCAAAATAGACTAATAAAATGCCTTTATATTCCTTTTAAAAATGTAATTTAAATATTTACATGCTTAATAATAACTTTGGTTTAGTGGTTGCTGTTTTCCTTAAATAATATAAATCTAAATGTTAAAAAAAATGAGCATTACTGCTAATATTTTTGTTTAGTTTCCAGTCTGTTAAGTGATAGCCACCGTATTTCTTGAGACCCCTATTCTGGTCATTCATAAATTCACATAGATTCCATTAGTTTAGCTAGAGTTGCCTACAGATCTTGATGACAAAATTATAACCACGATAGTAGATTAGCAGAATCTAATTGATATTGTAAAAATAGATTTCACAAAGGCATTTAACAAAGAGATTTCACAGGGAGGAATAGGGTCACAGGTTTGAAGAGAGACTGTCACATTTGGATAGCTGGCTACCCAATATCTAATTCCCTCTTCCTTCCCAATGATGTAGTTAATTATTGGGAGTGGTGGTAGTGATGATACCAATATACCCAGATAAAAGCTCTATCTCCAAATCTTTTTGCAGATAAAATTCATTAAGCAACTCAATGAGATGTAAGTGAAATTTGTTGGCTGTGGCATTGAGGAAAAAAATCCTTAAAGAAGTGCTCTTTGGCTGGCATTGTCCATTGCTCTTTTCTAACAAGAACATGGATCACCCGCTTTATAACCACAAGAAGATAAACACAAGCAAACATGGCTGGGTTTAAAAAGAGAAAGAGTCTGGAGACCTGATTCCATCATGGAACTATGATAAGATCTCTGAGCAGCCTCTTCCAAATTTCTAGCTACATAAGAAAATGACAGTTTTTCACTATTTTGAAGTTTCTGAATATAATTCCTACATGGTAAGTGGGTATACTTTGAAAAGGAAAAAACCTGGACATATCTATTTTTTTCTTAACATAAACTACAGAGAGTAAAACTAAATCGATCTTGGCTGTCAGGGAAATCTTAGGAAAGTTTGGTGAAAACTGGATTCTAGCTTGTGAGATTCTTGACAATAGAGACTGTGATTTATTTTGAGCTCTTTCTCTAGTGCCCAACACAAAGTCAGGCACACCGAAATTTAGGATGGCCAAGGACCCGTGTTTGTCCAGGACTGTCCCAGCTTTAGCACTGAAAGTCCCTAATCCCAGAAAACCACTCCACCTCTGGTGAGTCAGCACAGTTGGTAATCCTACTGTAGGTACTCAATCCATTTCATGAAGTGGATAAATGAAGACAAAGGAGAGTCTGTAGATTGTACTCACCCCCTTTCAGGACTTATAATGTCTAAGTAAATTTGGTTATATCAATTGATGATTTTTTCATTTCTTCATTTGTTTTCTTGTGAAGGGAATGTGTGATATGCAAAGAATTCATTTTTTAATGAAAAAGGCACTCTAAAACATGAACAAATGAAAACACGTGATGGAATATTCTAGAACAGTGATTATCCTTATGTTTATTAGGGCAAAGAAACATAGGAATATTAATATGTACAACTCAAGGTAATGTATCTGTTTCACTTACTATTGTTGTGTAGCAAATCACCCCAAAACATGGCACTGTAAGTGTGTGTAGTATGTTAAGTCATTCAGTTGTGTCCAATTCTTTGTGACCCCATGGATTATAAGCCCACCAGGCTCCTCTGTCCATGGAATTCTTCAGGCAAGAATACTGGAGCAGGTAGCCATTCCATTCTCCAGGGGATCTTCCTGATCCAGCGATCGAACTCTTTCACTGGCAGGTGGGTTCTTTTCTGTCTGAGCCACCAATAAGCAATCGCTTTATTCTGTTTATGATTTTGTGTAACAGGAACACAGGAAGGAGGTAACTTAGCAGTTCTAACTTGGGGTCTTTTATGTTGTCAGAGTTAGATATCAGTGGGCATTGTGGTCAGCTGAAGGCTTCATGGGCATCCAAGATGGTATACTTGTGTGGCAGGCAATTGATGCTGGCTGTCGACTGGAAGCTGGAATGCCTACATATGATCTCGTCAGTGTTTAGTCTTGATAAAGAGGGATTTCTTACACAGTGGCTGATTTCCTTCAAAGCAAATGTCCTGTCTGGAGAGAATTAAATGAAGGCTGCACAGCATTTTCTGACCCAGCCCCAGAAGTGACACACAGCCCTTATCACCACAGTCTTTTTTACACCAAAGAGTCCCTGAAGACAGCAGAGATTAACCAAGATGGGGGCATACACCTTGCCTCTGAATGGGAAACTATCAAACAAGCTTCAGACATGTTTCAAAGTGAACATAATACCTAATAAGTGGAATTTGAACCCAGGCAGTACTGGCACTTTCAACCACTTTGAACCAAGTGTATTTTGTTTCACCCTGTTTTAGAAAAAAACAAAGATATGCTTCATTTTCTTTAGACATTGTTAAGAGAAAAGTAAAACAGTCAGACTTTTAGATAACATACAAAAATGCTAAGAAGTCCTTGAAAAAATCAATGTCAATGATCTCAGTCATCCCCGGGAGCTTGCAAAGAAAATAGGATGTTTCCGGATTTAATGCCTTGTTTGTGCCTCTGCCCACACTCAGACTTTTGTCTTTCTTTCCCCCAAGGCTATTCTCTTCAGTTTAGCACTTCCCTTAGCCACAAATGGCCTGTGGCTCACTCCACAGAGCCTGTTCTCTTTCCTTGAGTTTATGTTGAATACTCAGTCTTCAGTTATGCAAATTGAAGATGTCAAACCTCCTGGGCATACCTGAATTTTAATAAGGACTAAGGGAAAGACTCTAAAGGTGAATTGTCAGACACTGATGGGGGTAATAATGGAGACATTTGGAGTTAATTATGTGACCTCGGGCAACTTCTTATTTCTTTCATCTGTAAAATGAGAAAACTGAACTCGGCTATCTTGACTCATATACTATGATTCCACCCTGGAAATTTTTGTGTGAATAGAGATAACACAGTTTCTAAGGACATCCAAAAAGGTTATAAAAGTCATCAAAACCTATCACAACATCATGCCAATCTATGATTAGCTGCAAGCATCCACATGGGCACTTTTCTCAGAATCCATTTTTGAGCCAAGTTCTTAGCGACAGTTCAGTTCAGGATCCTCTTCTCAGTCTAATAAACAGCTACTTTGTGGTCCTAATAACTACTGCTATTTAGAACAAGAGAAGAGAAAAATTGCTCCATCAAATTGGTTATCCATTTTTCTAATGTTCTTTCTATTTTAGATGAAAGGCACCTTATCTTCTATTATTATAATTTGGAAGGAGAGAGAGCTGAAGTCTGATTCAATGTGATTTTTCATTTAATGGGAGAAAAAGTGCATAAGTAAATTTCCTTTCATTTTTATAAAATAGAGTTTTGAGTCACATGGCCATTTCAAAAGGACATCCAAGCCACAGAACTTAGCTTTCTCCATGGTGTATTTATGTATGCAAGCCACTAACATGTTGATGTTGGAATAACCACACTTACCATTTATTTTTTGGCTTTTCAGGTGGTTCAGTGAGTAAAGAATCTGCCTGTGATGCAGGCAGAGACGGGTTCGATGCCCTGGTCAGGAAGATCTCCTGGAGAAGGAAACAGCAATCTACTCCAGTATTCTTGCCTGGAGAATCCCATGGACAGAGGAGCCTGGCAGGCTACAGTACATAGGGCCGCATAGAGTTGGACACCACTGAAGTGACTGGACACGCACACATTTATTTAGCAACTGCAAGAACCAGATAACTGAGCTACATACTTTTCATTCAGACCTTTGAAAGATGAATAGGAAGTAGTGAGGCCAGGATTTGCAGTTAGGTCTGTCTGACTCTACAGCTCAATGTTGTGCAGAGAAATATCTCCTTCAAGTTGCCACTGGAGATAACATTGCACACAAGGATGGTGTTATAGGTTGCTTTGTGTATTGTTTATGTTTCAGAGGTGCTAGTCACATGGCCGTTAAGTAAAGCATTGATTACTGTCCCATGACTGGGTAGGAAAATGCCTTCTCTTTGGTCTGTCTTTTGATCACTATTTTTAAATATGTGCCTAAGAAACCTTGGTTCCATTGAATTCTAATGAGAGGATCCACATCCCCTGAGAATAGGAGATATGGAACCTAATAATGATTAATAAATTCATGACAGTCTTACTTTCTTCTGTAAACAAGCTAAGATTCCTCAGGCATTCTTCAGAGAAGGAAGAGTATTTTAGTGGGCAAGCTGCAAGAGCAGGAAAGATTGAAACTGGAAGAAAATGGGAGGTAGCAAGAGAAGCAGACATTCATCCCCAAAGCCTTCTGGGTAAACCAGTGAACACTCTAGGATTTGCATGGCAACTTGAGAAACGCGGTCTAGACACGTGCTTAAAACAACTGCTGACAATGAAAGAAAAGCACCATCAGAGCAAAACCTATAAGATGTGGTTGAAGTAGCAGTCCGGAAAAAGCCAAGTCCTAGTAACTTTAGTACCAAAAGTGAAAACATATATTAATTATTAAACTTTTAATCTAAGATATGACTGGCATCTACAAGTTAGCATTGTAACTTCAAAGAGTCTGAGCTTTAACCAATGTGTGTTGTGCTAAGTCACTTCAGTCGTCCCCAACCGTTTGTGACCCAATGGACTGTAACCCACCAGATTTCTCTGTCCATGGGGATTCTCCAGGCCAGAATACTGGAGAGGGTTGCCATACCCTCCTCCAGGGGAGCTTCCCAACCCAGGGATCGAACGCAGGCCTCCCGCATTGCAGGAAGATTCTTTACCATCTGACCCACCAGGGAAGCCCTGCATTGACAGGTGAGTTCTTTACCACTAGGGTCACCTATTCTGAGCCTTAACCAATAGCAACATCTTTTATTTAGCCAACAGTAAGTCAGACATAGGTATAATTTCCCGGAGAATTAAATAATCCTTAAGGAAATCTGTTAGTCAGTGTTTTAGTATGATATTAAAAAGATATCTGGTCATCCTTTGCCTCATGTCAGATTTTGGATCATAACACTGGGAAAGAAAACAATCAGAAAGTACATGGAAATTATGAACTACTGGTTTTTCTCTTCATTCTCAGGACACAGGGAAGATTTGGCTGTATCTCTTCATGTTTCTGAGGCTGAGGACACCTGCCTCTGGTCTTTCAGCAGCCAAAGTGGCTCAGAGAATTCCATTTGCCGGGATTGCTACTTCTAAATTCAAAACTGAGGGAGAAGCTCAGACTCCTCAAATCTCAGATCCCTGAAGTTTTCTAGATTCCACTGCCTCCCTTGCTTGAGGCTAACTACAGGTTGTGAAATGGGGGTAGAGAGCAGAGCCCTTCACTGGCATCTAACACTTTCCGTCCTTCTCACTAGTGCCTTAGGGAGAATTTTGCATTTTTGCACTGACAGATAAGGAGTCAAAATAAAAACTGGCTCAGCAAGTAATTGTTCAATATCTTTCTACCATATACTCTATATAACTTTGTTGTTGTTCAGTCACTAAGTCATGTCTGACTCTTCATGACCAATGGACTGCAGCATGCCAGGCTCCTCTGTCCTCCACTATCTCCCAGAGCTTGCTCAAGTTCATATCCGTTGAGTTGGAGATGCTATCTCACTGTCTCATCCTCTGCTACCCACCTCCTCCTTTTGCCTTCAAAAGAATCAGGGTCTTTTCCAATGAGTTGGCTCTTTGCATCAGGTGGCCAAAGTATTGGAGCTTCAGAATCAGTCCTTCCAGTGAATATTCAGGGTGATTTCCTTTAGGATTGCCTGGTTTGATCTCCCAGCTGTCTAAGGGAGTCTCAAGAGTCTTCTCAAGCACCACAGTTCAAAAGTATCAATTCTTTGGCGCTCAGCCTTCTTTATGATCCAACTCTCACATCCATATATGACTACTGGAAAAACCATAGCTTTGAGGATCTTTGTAAGTAAAGTGATGTCTCTGCTTTTCAATACTCTATCTAGGCTGAGGCTTTTGAACTGGGTCATCTCAAACATGACACTTTTATTCTTGTATCTGGAAAATCCTTGTAGGGAAAGTCATAGGGTTATAATAGCATCTTGTCATACCAGCCAAATGCCATATACTAGGGAGCATGGTTATATCAACTATGTATGTTTTCTATATAATGCAATACTGCGGTGTGCTAAGTCCCTTCGGTCTATTCCAACTCCTTGTGACCCCATGGACAGTAGCCTGCGAGACTCCTCTCCATGAATACTGGAGAGGATTTCTATGCCCTCCTCCAGGGGATCTTCCTGACCCAGGGAAGGAACTTGCATCTCTTATGTCTCTTGCACTGGCAGGCAGGTTCTTTACCACTAGCACCACATGGGAAGCCCAATATAATACTATATACCATTAGAATTCATGTTGTAAAAGAATACTATTGAATGATATGTGAGGTGAATTTCAATTCTGAAAAAAACTCCTACACATTATATGCAGTAAAAATATAGATAAACATCCATTAACAAACTTGCGGTGATTATCTCTAGGTGGAGAGATTATGCATGGTTTTCATTTTATTCCTATTTTCATTTTTAGTATTTCCAAAATGTTCTCATGAATATGCATTACTGCTATAATAAAAAAAAATTCAACAGAAAATAGCACTAAATGAGCTATGGCATTTCCTCACCCCAAGTGGCTCATGACTAAGAGATATTATTCTCTTGGGAACCTGTGGGAGTTGGGCTCCATCCTAGGACTTATTCAGGAGCCCTTGGGCCCCCTTCAGGCTCAAAGCTAAGTAAACCTAGGGTATTTCTGACTACAGCATTCTCTGAACAGCAGCTGAGGGTAGGGGTTAACTCTGAACACAAAGGGAGTCCCCAAAACAATATTGTGAGTGTTAAGTAAGTAATAGAACAATTATTGATTGTATTACATTAGGTTTTATAATGCCATCCGTCAGGGTTTTCCAATGTAATAAAAACAAAGGTTTGGAAGACAAAGGCTATAAGTTTTCAAAAAAGAAACACTAAAGATAAACTATAAACATGAGAAATAATTTGATTCCAAATTGCATGGCCTCAGGAGGCTCTAGAATATAATGCTCTAGAAATGGTAGCAAAAATGCAGAATCTATGAGCCTAGCATAGATTAAGTAATAACACCTGTGTTGCCTAAAAAACAAGCATGACTGGACATCAAGCAGATAGAATCCCTCCAATATTATGCCTTTCCTTTCCAAGTCCTTTCTCACTCTGTCCTTCCTCCCTGTCCTTTGTTCTGATAATCAGACTTATGTTTGGACTTTGTCTAAGGTGATATTCAAGTGATTTCTGACTTCATCCAGAAAAAGTCCTAGAGCTCATTCTTACGATCTTTTCTAAGAGCCTTAGAAATGTCATCCTGTGAGAGGCAGGTGATGCCATGCTACTCAGTCTTTCTCATTAGCACCATGGCATGTTCTATAAGAGTTTATGGCTTTCCTCTATGACATCAATTAGGGTATACATTAACTCTATATTCCTAAATTTCCCTGAGAATGTATTTTGCAGTTATCTTTCAGAAACTTTTCCAAAACTTCTGAGAAATGGAATATTTCCTGCCATATTAATAAACAAAGGATGTCACAGTCATCAGCGATTACAGCTACCAAGGATGGTGAGCTGGTGAGCCCTGAGGGGACTCAAGAAGGAAAGAATACATGTTATCTAGCAGCCATCAGATTGCAGCCACTCTTCCCTTTGGTGAGTCCTGAGGAAACTCAGGGTGTAAAAATATAGGATACTGGCCCCAGATAACTGAAATACATGTCAAAGGAACAATTTCAGTGACCCTAGACTCTTGCATCTTCCCATGTATAGGAAAATGCTAAATTTCTTAACTTGAGATATCTGGTTTTCTTTAATTTACAATAACCTTTTGATACTCAGATGACCTGCCCTTTGTTGCAAAACCTCTATATAACCTAGCTCCCCACACTAGCCTCCCCAGAGCAGTTCTCTTAGTGTTACTTGAGATGCTCTCTCTCTCTCTGTGAATCCCTGTTGTCTCATTTTCAAGTGGAAAAAATTGTTGTGTAATTAAATGGGAAATTTTATGAAGCATTTTACAAATATCAAGCCTTCCTTTCTATTTATCCACTCTGCAAAGAAATATTTCTCCATATTTTTTCTGAAACTCTATTTTTTCCAACTTAATGAAAGTACATTGTTAAGTTCTGTTCCTTTGAGATCCGATGAAATTACTCTACGTATTTAATCTTCATAATTGCATGAATTTCGACAAGATCCACTATCAATCTTTATCTTTCCAGGTGATCATTTTATTTTAATAGTTTAATTTCATGTAGAGATCCTTCTATTCCTTGTGATAAAGCCAGAGGCACAATGGGGAAGATTTTTTTTTAACTATGATGGCCTTTTCCTATCTACAGATCTACATCAAAATTTAAACATTTCCAAAATTGTACTGTAGCATGTAAAAAACTTAAAATGAAAACCTAGAGATCAGATTAAAATTTTGTTGTTAATTTATCATCCTCTTCCTTATCACCTTTAGTAATCTGTTGGCTGTCTAACCATATTTCCTGAACTCTGCTGAGGATAAGACCTTATGAAAACAACAGAGATATTATGCCTATCCTTAAAGCTTATGATCACAATAAGAAGGTATATCATACCTAAGAAAAACAGTAGGAACATTTATAAATTGCTGAAAAATGCTATTAACCATGGGAGATTACCTAGTAGTGGTAATCTTCTAGTTACAAGGTTAAGGTAATGAAGTATACAAAATCTCCACGATTTATAAACTTTAGAATTTTTATGTAGAATTAGATTTCCTCTGCATCACAACTGTCTTTATATTCTCCTTCCAATTCCATAACCCCCCTTGCCCATTATGTAATGACTCATATCCCATGGAAAGCAATAGTAGCCATTGCCAGAAGGGAAGAAGGAAGCATTGTTATTGGCTTTGTTGGTATAAATAGGGACCTCAAGTGCTCCTGAGAGGTGAAGAAATGTTTTCTAACCAATCAAGGTTGTCACCAACAGCTTGATGCTAATGAGCCTACTCAATAGCCACATTTTCCTCCCCAATGTCCAGCATCAATACACAGGACAAACATTTTAGATGCAGAACCCTGACCAAGCAAAGGTCAGACATTACGTCTCTGGGTCTATTCTTATCATGCATAATACTATGACATTTTCTAATTTCAAAGGGAATGCAGAATTTCACCAAAAGTATAGAGTGTTGGAAAATGTCTTAATGACTTTGTAAAATAATTTTCATAGGAAAAATAAAAGAAGGGGAGAAGAATGTAGGCCAAACTGAGAAGCAGGGGTGGGAGAGGAATTGGGGGAGGATTGAAATTTTCTCTGAATCCTTTTACTTTCCAAAATTGAATACCCTCATTCCTTTCTTTACAGACCTCTCCAATCCAAAGTGTATATAATTAACATGGCCTTGGGTAGAATGGACTACGTGTACTATGGGTATTTAGAGAGAAGAAACCTTCAGTGCATTAGTGAATTGGGGAAAGTTTCATGGAAGAGGTAGGATTTCAGGCAACAAAAGAGTAAAAGAAAAGGCACAAGGAAGTAAGCAAGACCTTCTTTAGCATAGAGAACATCAAGTTGACTCACATGAAAGTGACTTAATGCTCATAAATTCTCTCCCATTTTTATCTTCCCCTACCATTTGTTTCCCTTCATTCTCCAAATCTGAAAGAACACAGAGATGATGAACTCATTAAATTGAGTTCTTAATTCCTAATTGCAACCTCTTTATTTATCTGAGAAAATAAACTTAAATTTATCTTAAGTGGCTAATTTACGTGTTTCTTTCCTAAACCACACAGATTGTGAAGACCCCACTTTGTGTGAAAGAAAAAAAAAGAATGCTTAAAATAGATAGTTTACCTGGTTACTTTTTAAATTAATCACTATATTCAAAGAATTGACACCAGAATCTCATGCTAACAGCATAATTTAGAATAATTTTTTTTTTTTTTCTATCTACTGTAATCAGCCATTGCTGGTTTCTCTGTTTTGTAGAATTTATGGCTTGTATGTTTCAGTGTTGCTATGGTTATCCCAGCTTCTTCCCTTTGGTTTGTTAACAATGAATATTTTAGAGATCTTGTATTTGATACTGTTACTGATGTTTTTTTCTACTTCATGATATGAAGCTAGAATCAATATCACTCTTCTACTTCAGTTATTTATGAGAATATAAACTCAGTGATTCAATGCCTGAAAGAAGTTTTGCTGTGAAGAAGTCAGAATTTTAATGCAGATGGAGACAAGACCCTCAGAAACAAGTCCCTCTCAGAAGGCAGGAGATGCTGACCTTAGGTTTTCTTCTGTTACCGTTGGTGATAACCTGCCCTTTAACTCTTCCCAGTCTAACTCCCACTCTCCATTTTTATCTGTCTCAAACTAGGAACTGTGACTCTCATTTTCTGCAGGGTTTCACCTTAAATGGAAAAAAACTGAGATACTCATACTCATGTCTGAAAGTGGGGGAAGCTCAAGAGGAGAGAGCTCAGTGTACCAAAAAAAAAAAAAAGTCACATTATGAATTATCAGGAATTAGAGAAGGAGAAGGAAAAAAGTACATGAAATTCTTCCTCCTACTTGTCAAATCATAGAAAATTTCTACATCTAATCTTAGTGAGACAACACCCTGAATTACTAAACAATCAATCTTTAGTCCAAAGTGGGAGGTGCAAAGAATAAACATTGGAAGAGCTAGACATTGAGCTAGACATTGGAAGCGGATCTCTGACTTCTGGTATGATCTTGTGGCTTTTAGTTTTTGAGGCTGTATTTTACATGATTTTTTCCTAGGTGCTCTGGAGTCTGGAATATGTATAACCTGTGTAGTTTGAAAAGAAAGTTCTCCTAAAGGCATAGATAACTGAGTTAAGGAAGTTATAATTCTTACTAACCTGCATTTGAGTTTGGCTTATAAAAGCAGAACTACAGATGGACATTCTTTCTCCAGTTTCAAAGATGGATAATGGTGTCATTCGCCAAGATTAGGAATACAGAAGAAAAAGCAAGACAGTTTTGAATATGTTGTATTTCCTGAGTTGAGGGCAAAGGGGATAAGAATATGGTTACTTAAAAATATATGAAGTCAATAAGATATAAAAAGGACAAGAAGTCATCACTTATACTCTGTACTATTCAGTGGTGTGATGCACCTTCATCCTCCCAGTGGATTTAAGGAGAAGATTCTATAAACTATCATCACTTCAGTTCAGTTGCTCAGTCATGTCCAACTCTTTGTGACCCTAGGGACTGCAGCAACCAGACTTCCCTGTCCATCACCAACGCTCAGAGCTTGCTCAGACTCATGTCTGTTGAGTCCGTGATGCCTTCCAACCATCTCATCCTCTGTCGTCCCCTTCTCCTCCTGTCTTCAATCTTTCCCAGAATCAGGGTCTTTTCCAATGAGTCAGCTCTTCCCATCAATACTCCCAGTATTGGAGTTTCAGCTTCAGCATCAGACCTTCTAATGAATTGAAGGTCTAAAGGACTGATTTCCTTCAGGATTGACTGATTTTATCTCCTTGCAATGCAAGGGACTTTCAAGAGTCTTCTTCAACACCATAGCTCAAAAGCATCAATTCCCCGGTGCTCAGCTTTCTTTATAGTCCAACTCTCACATCCACACGTGACTAATTGAAAAACCATACCTTTGACTAGACAGACCTTTGTTGGCAAAGTAATGTCTCTGCTTTTTAATATGCTGTCTAGGTTGGTTATAGCTTTTCTTCCAAGGAGTAAGCGTCTTAATTTCAAGGCTGCAGTCACCACTTGCAGTGACTTTGGAACCCAAGAAAATAAAGTCTGTCACTGTTTCCATTGTTTCCCCATCTATTTGCCATGAAATGATGGGACCAGATGCCATGATCTTAGTTTTCTGAATGTTGAGTTTTAAGCCAACTTTTTCACTCTCCTCTTTCACTTTTTTCATGAGGCCCTTTGTTCTTCTTCACTTCCTGCCATAAGTGTGGTATCAGCTGCATATCTGAGGTTATTGATATTTTTCCCTGCAATCTTGATTCCAGCTTGTGCTTCATTCAGCCTAGCCTTTCGCATGATGTATTCTGCATATCATCAGTTAAGTGTCTGTAACTGATCTTAATCACCTGTGTTCACAAAGCCAAGAAAAGGGCAATAAATACTATATACGCTGTTTTTGTGGTTCCCAGATCTATCAGCAGTAGGTGTCCTCAGGGGCTGCATCAAGCACACAGGGACACTGCAGGATTTTTTATATTTTCAAGGGACACACAGTGACATCTGCCAAATCCTGTTGGATAGCTATTATCAAGTTGTCTGGATCTAACTACTTTATAAACAGAAGTGCTAAGAACTACTTTTGACACAGGAACACCACAAAAGAATTACATGAGACATGAAGGTCATGGTAGACTGTGAAAGTTTGGGAACTTTAGCACTATTATAATATATTCTTGACAGATTTCTCATTAACTAACCTTAAATTCCACTCTCTTGAGCAATGAACGGGTAAACACATCCCAGAATTTGTCTCATTACCCTTTCTGATAGTCAAGCCATGCTCTCCCACCATAACTTTCTTAATTGAGTTTGAGTACCCAATAGTGAGCTTATAGTAAGATTGAAATTTGGAAATTTCCCATTTGGACTTTGGAGGCTTGCTTTGCAAGTGTTGTTCACCTGACCTGGATTTTATACTAGTTGTTTGATCATTCTTATCAATCAAATGACCTGCACATTTGCTCAGACATAAAATGCATAAAAATGATTTTATTTTACAACAATTCACAGATAAGAGATAAGAGGGGACTTTTTCTTTCTTACCGTATCAAGTTTAAAATTTTCTTCAGACATGAAATCTACCATGCTTCCCAGGTGGTGTTAGTGGTAAAGAACCCATCTGCCAATGCAGGAGAGTTCAATTCCTGAGTTGGGAAGATCCCCAGAAGGATAGCATGGCAACCCATTCCAGTATTTGTGCCTGGAGAATCCATGGACAGAGGAGTCTGGCAGGCTACATTTCATAGAGTCTCAAAGAGTTGGACACAACTGAACTGACTTATCATAGCACACAGCATGAAATCTACCAGTAGAGTTAAGAAACTGACTTTGATGTTTTAATCCTCTCAACTCCTTCTCACCATCAAGACTTACAATTGCCAACTATTAAAGCAATAATTAAGGTCTGGAGAACATAATCACTTTCTGGCTAAGTAAAAATATCTGCCTTAATCATGGACTATGACATTAACCTGAAACTGAGAGAAATAAACACAATTCCTCCCAGATTTTTCCCCTGATTACACTTCTATTTACCATCACATTTTTCTTTGTAGTACATAAGGTGGGGGATTTTCCATTAAGTTGATATCACTATTCCTCCCCCCAAAAAATGTTTCTCAAATTTTAATGTGCAGAAAAATCACCTAAGGAACTTTTGCTAAAAGATGTTGATTCTGAAGATCCATCCCAAAAGATTATGTTTCAGGAGATATAGATGGGGGTCCAAGTATCTGTGTTTGCAACCAAACCCTCAGGTGATCCTAAGGTGGGCCTTTATTGGATCACACTTTGAGTACCTTTGATGAAGAAATTTTCCCTAGAAAATCAGACATCCATTGTGTAGATGCTTCAAGTTAGTCCTCAGAACATCTGACCAGATCTTAATATCCAGGATTATAGAGGTGGTTTCACAATGATTCTTTCTCAAGGGGACTCTGATCAGATTTCTAATCACAGGCATGAAGACTCCTTGCCACTTGTCCTATACTTAATGATTTTTACAGGTTCCTTTATAAGAAGGTAAAAAACTGAGATGAAATAGCAAATTGTTACAGTTAGGTATTGTTCTCAATTTATTTATACCAAGAACTGTGAATTCTTATTTCAGTGAATGAAAGATCAGTACTTTAAGTTCCTGTGAGTAATCTTGCCAGCTTGCTTTTAAAATGTTGGTCCTAAGTAACCAAAGAGGGATCTGTCAAAAGAACCCTTCTCAGAGAGCTAATGGAATTGTGATTTGGTCTCATCACCACCCATAAACTCTCCTGGAATTCGGGTTATTAAAGGGGCCAGAATATGTCCCACTGTGGAGTAAAATCAGGCTTCCCTGATAGCTCAATTGGTAAAGAATCTGCCTGCAATGCAGGAGACCCTGGTTTGACGTCTGGGTCAGGAAGATAGGCTGCTCACTCCAGTATTCTTGGGTTTCCCTTGTGGCTCAGCTGGTAAAGAATCTGCCTGTGATGTGGGAGACCTGAGTTCGATCCCTGGGTTGGGAAGATCCCCTGGAGAAGGGAAAGGCTACCCACTCCAGTATTCTGGCCTGGAGAATTCCGTTGACTATATAGTCCATGGGGTGGCAAAGAGTCGGATATGACTGAGCAACTTCCACTCACTTCAATCGTGGAATAAAATACACAGCTAAAGGCAAAATCTTGTGTTCTTCCTCTAAAGGTTGGGGTGTGAGGTTGTGTTTCATCCCTTCTCAGATAAGAAAAAAAACTTCTTTTTCAAAAGTAAGCCAAGTTTGCAGGGCAGGGATAGAGACGCAGACACAGAGAACAGATTTTGGATACAGCAGGGGAAGGAGAAGGTGGGACAAATTGAGAGAGTAATTGAAATGTATACATTACCATATGTAAAATAGACAGCTAATGGGAAGTTGCTGTATATATAACACAGAGAATTCAACCTGGTGCTCTGTGACCACCTAGAGGGGAGGTGGAGTGGGAGGTGATGCTGGAGGTTCAAGAGGAAGGGGATACATATGGTTGATTCACATAGTTGCATGGCAAAAGCCAACACAATATTGTAAGCAATTATCCTCTTAAAAATAAACTTTTAAAAAAGCAAATCAAGTCCTAAAGTCTATAAGGTGATAACTAAATGTCATGCTTTTAATGGAATATAAAGAGACAACAAGCCACTTGGTCTCGAGGTCTCTCATTGCCCTGAAGCTTCTGTTCCATTAATTACTCTAAAAGAACTAAAATTGGGTCCAACCTGGAGACTAAAAGGTCATTGAAATATTACTATTTAAGTGTATACCTAAGAAGATAGAATATGCATATGGAGTACTGAGGAAAATAGCAATTAGAAAAACCTAAGTAAGAAATCAGGCTTGGAAGGAATGGATTCCAGCTTAGCAGACTGGAGGCAACCTCCTGGACTATGAGAGATCAGACTTATTACTCTGTTCAGGTAGATTGTTGGTTAGGATGTTGGCTCTGAATCAGGCTGCAGAAGTTTTTATTTCTCCTCTGCTACTTGTGACTTGTAAGCCTTAAAAAATTATTCAGTCTCTCTCAGTTCAGTTCAGTTCAGTCACTCAGTAATGTCCTACTCTTTGTGACCCCATGGACTGCAGCATGCCAGGCTTCCCTGTCCCTCACCAACTCCTGGAGCTTGCTCAAACTCATGTCCATTGAGTCGGTGATACCATCCAACCATCTCATCCTCTAGTCATCCCCTTCTCCTCTTGCCTTCAATCTTTCCCAGAAGCAGGGTCTTTTCAAATGAGTCAGTTCTTCACATCAGGTGGCCAAAGTATTGGAGTTTCAGCTTCAACATCAGTCCTTCCAATAAATATTCAGGACTGATTTCCTTTAGGATTGACTGGTTGGATCTTCTTGAAATCCAAGGGACTCTCAAGAATCTTCTCTAACACCACAGTTCAAAAGCTTCAATTCTTCGGCACTCAGTTTTCTTTAGAGTCCAACTCTCACATCCATACATGACTACTGGAAAAACCATAACTTTGACTAGATGGACTTTGTTGACAAAGTAATGTCTCTGGTTTTTAATTTGCTGTCTAGATTGGCCATAACTTTTCTTCCAAGGAGTAAGCGTCTTTTAATTTCATGGCTGCAGTCACCATCTGCAGTGATTTTGGAGTCCAAGAAAGTAGTCTGTCACTGGGTTTCCAACTTTTCCCCATCTATATGTCATGAAATGATGGGACCAGATGCCCTGATTCAGTCTCTCTAGGCCTCTATATTATTCTCTGAAAATGGAAATAACAAAAACACATATCCAATAATGTTTCAGTATTTAATTTAGACTTGATAGTTGTGTATTCTGTGACAAAAAGTTCCAATTTCATTCTTTTGCACATGAATATCCAGTTTTCTCAACATCATTCATTGAAGAAAGTATCATTTCTCCATTGTTTATTCTTGGCCTACTTTCCCAAAATCGCTTGACTATATATGCATGGCATTATTTCTGATCTTTTCTATTCTCTTTCACCAGTCTATACATCTGTTTTATACCAATATCATGCTGTTTTGATTATTGAATCTCTGTAATGTATTTTGAAGTTGGAAGTTTGATGCCTCCAGCTCTGGTTTTCTTGCTCAATATTGCTTTGGCTATTCAGAGTCCCTTGTGGTTCCATATAAATTTTTAGCATCACCTTCTCTGTTTCTGTGGAAAAAAACTAGTGAAATTTTGACAGGATTCCATTGAATCTGTAGATTGCTTTGGATATCCTGGATATTTTAACAATATTGATTCTCCCATCCATGAGATATCTTTCCATATATTTGTGTGTGCTTTAATTTCTTTTGTCAATGTTTTATAGTTTGAGTATACAAGCCTTTTACCTCTTTTGTTAGTTTTGTTCCTAAAGTAATTATCTTTGATGCTATTACAAATGAAATTGTCTTCTCAATTTCTTTTCAGATAATTCATTCTTAGTGCTCCTGTAGTTTTTTAATCTTTTTTATCAGATTAAAAGGGTTTCCTTTCAGTTTATATATTTTTTAGTTGATGCATTTAAAACAATTATGTATCAGTGTTGAATTTTCCAAGTGCTTTTTCTGCCTTTATAGAAATTATTATGCTTTTTATCTTTTTATTTTCATGTGGCAAAGTGTATTGAAACACTTTAAAATATTAAATCAGTTGTGGGTAATTAAAATTAATCCAATTTGATGATGGTTTTATAAATTATTTTATTTGATAATGCTTTTTTTAGAATTTTTGCATCCATATTCATTTAAGATCTTTGTTTTTAGTTTTCCTTTCTGGTAAAGTCTTTTCAAGTTTTGGAATGAAGGTTAGGCTGACCTCATAAAATTAGTCGAGAAATATTTTTGTTGTTATTGTTGTTTTAATTCCCTGATGTGTTTGAGTTATGCTTTTTCCCTGAATGTTTTGTAGAAATTATCAGGAAAACCATCTGGGCCTGGTGCTATGTTGTGGGAAAGTTTTAACAACAGATTCAATTTCTTTAATAGCTATAGGACAAATCATATTTTCTCCTTCCTGTCTCAGTTTTAGAGACTTCTGCTTTTCTAAGTATTTTCTTACTTCACCTACTTTTTAAATATTATTGGCATGAAATTGTTCAGGGTAATCCCTTATTATATTTCTAATGTCTAGTATCTCTGTGATGTCCATCTTTTTATTCTTGATTTTTGTTATTTGTCCCAGTTTTATTCTTGATTAGATTTGTTAAGGGTTTATAAATTGTATTAATTTTTTCAAAAACAATTTTTGGTTCTGTTGAGCCTCCAGTATTATGCTAATTTTCTATTTCACAAATTCTGCTGTTTTTGTTTATTATTCTCTCCATTTTACCCAGAGTTTATTTTTCTATTTTTCTTTTCATATTTTTTGGATGGATATTTAAGTCACGTACTTGTTTCTTCCTTTTTTAACATCCATAAAGCAAAGCTTTATTTATATCCTACAATGTTAATTATGTAGTTTTTGTTCATTATTAGTCATTTCAGAATATGTTCTAATTTGTGGTGATTTTTTATTTTTAAAAATAAAACTGTGATTTTATTTATCTAATTATAAATCACAATTAGATAAATTGTGATTTTATTTATCTAATTATGAATCACAATTAGATAAATTATTTTATCCATGAGTTATTTAGCAATACATTGCTAATTTTCAGAAGTATTTTTTTTTTTCAGAAGTATTTTTATACTCATTATTTTATTAGGTCTTTTAAAAAATTTTTAAATGAATTTATATTTAAAAATAGTTTAGATTTACAGAAAAATGACAAAGATAGTACAGTTTCCACATGTCCTGTACCAACTTTTCCCTATTATCATCTAGCATTAGTGTGGTAAATTTGTCATAATTTATGAAATAATCATGTTACCCTATTATTAATTAAAGTCCACAGTTTTTTCACATTTGCTCAGTTTTAACCTAATGTTCTGCTGCTGCTTCAGGATCCCATCTAGAATACCACATTATTTTTAAGTCATCAAGTCTCCTCAGACCCTTCGTGGCCATGTCAGTTCCTCAGATTTCCTTGTGTACATCACCTTGACAGGAGTACTGGTCATGTGTTTGGTAGAATGTACTTCAATCAGAAGTTGTCTGATGTTTCTCTCAGGGTTAGACAGGGACTATTTTTGGTTTTTTTTAGGTGGGGGAGACCATAGAGTTAAAGAACCATTCTTATCACAGCATATCAAGGATGCATACCATCAATAAGACATTGTTGATGTTGCTTTCATCACCTGCTGAGGTAGTGTTCGTCAGGTTTCTTCTTTGAAAAGTTATCTTCCCCCTCCCCATTTCCAAATGTTATCTTTAGAAGGAAGTCAGTATATGCAGCCCACACTTAAGGAGTGGAGATTTATGCTCCATTTCCTTGAGGGTGACCCATCTACATAAATTATTTATAATTCTTCTGTGTGGAAGATTTATATTTTCTCCCCATTTGACATTTAGATCTATGATGCCTCTTGCATTAACTTTTGTGTAAGATATAAGGTATGTGGCTAGGTTCATATTTTTGGAGAAGGACATTCAATTATTCTAGTATCACTTATAAAAAATACTATTCAGTCTCTATTGGCTTGCCTTTACACTTTGTCGAAAATTGGTTGATTATATTGATATGGGTATTTTTAGCCTCTCAATTCTGTTCTGTTGATCTATGCATTTTTTTCTTCTGCCAACGTCACACTGTCTTTATTATTTAATCTTTGTATTAAGCCTTAAAGTTAGGTTGTGAGTCCTTCAATTTTGTTCTTTTTCAGTACTGTGTTGGATATTCTTGGTGCTTTGCCTTTCCACATAACCTTTAGAATCATTTGGTGATATATACTGAATTGGTTGTTGAAATTTGATTGGGATTGCATTGGATCTGTAGATTGAGTTGGAAAAAGATAATGTCTTAGACTTTTAATCTTCTACTGAACATGAATATTCTATGTCCCAACTCAAGTGCACATGTACTATCTGTGCATTTATTTAGATCTTGTTTGACTTCTTTCATCATTGTTTTTTTAGTTTTTTAGCATTTATTGGTTTGCATTCAGGGCCTGTACATATTTCTCTTTCACTCTTTCTCTTTTCCTCCTTCACCCTTCCTTTCCTTCTTTTTTGTGCTACTGTATTTTTTGTTTATTTCCAATTCTAACTGCCCATTGCTGGCATATAAGAAAGCAACTTTTATCAACTTTATATCCTTGCTTTGTATCCTGTTTACTTATTATTTCCAGAACTTTGTTACTGATTGTTTATGAAAAATCCTAGTCTGTATTCCTATCTTGTAATGTCTTTATCTGGTTTCGGTAATAGAATAATTCTAGCTCATAAAATGAATTATAAAATGTTCCTTCTGCTTATATTTTCTATAATAAATTGTAGAGAAATTTGGGTATTATTTCCTTCTTAAATGTTTAGTAGAATGTGCCAAAAAAATAATCTAGTCTTGGAGCATTATTTTTTGGAAGATAATTAGTTATTGATTCAATTTTTTAAGATAGATAAAAAACTCATTCTGGTTATCTATGATTCCTTGGGTACATTTTGGTAGTTTGTGTCTATCTAAGAATTGGCTCATTTCACTTAAGTTATCAAATTTATGGTCATAGACTTATTAACATTATTCCTTTATTATGTGTTTAATTTTCATACGATCAGTTGTAATGACCCCTCTTTAATTTATGGTATTGGTAGTTTATGGGTCCTCTCTCTTTTTCTTGGTTAATTAGTCTAGTTAGAAGTTCATCAATTTTGCTGATCTTTTTCAAAGAAACAAGTATTGATTTCACTGATTTTGCTTATTATTTACCTATTATAAATTTCATTTATTTCTGATCTTGTTTTATTACATCTTTTCTTTTGCATAAGTTATGCTTAAAGTTAGCTGCCCTACGAAGATATAAGATTATTATTGATCTTAGATAGTTCTTCTTTTTTAGTATATTTATTGCATGCTATAAAATTTGTTCTAAGAAGTGCTTTCTCTGCATGCCATCAATTTTGATAATTTGTATTTTCATTTTTACTAAGTTCAAAATATTTATAAATTTACCCTAAGACTTCTTTGTTCCATAAATTATTTAGGAAAGTTTTGAAATAGTTGGGTAGTTTTCAGCTATTTCTAAATGTTTGATGCCTAGTTTAATTCTGGAGTTTCCCTTGTGGCTCAGATGGTAAAGAAACTATCTGCAATGCAGGAGACCTGGGTTTGCTCTCTGGGTCGGGAAGACCCCTTGGAGGAGGGGATGGCAACCTACTTCAGTATTCCTGCCTGGAAAATCCCATGGACAGAGGAGCCTGGCAGGCTGGAGTCTACTTTGGCCAGAGAATATATTTTATATGATTTTTAAGGTTTTAAATTTGTTAAGGTGTGTTTTATGGCCCAGAATGCAATCTATCTCAGTGAATGTTCCAAAGAATTTTGAGAATGTTGTATGTCCTGCCATAATTGATTGGAATAATCTATAAATATTAATTAGATCAAATTTTCTGATAGTGATGGTCAGATCACCTATATATACTGATTCTCTGCCCATTTGATCTATCAGTTACTGACAAATGGTTGAAATCTCCAACTACTAAATTCTCCACTATAAAAATAGACTAGACTTGTCTACTTTTCCTTTCAGTTCAATTTGTTTTGCTTAATATACGTTTATGCTTTGTTGTTAGGTGTATATAAAGTTATAATTCTTATATAATCTAGAAAAAAATAATTCCTTTATCATTATGTAATGGTCCTCTTACTCCTGATGATTTTCTTTGTTCTAAAGTTAGCTTTGAATAAAATTAATGTAGTTCATCTAGATTTCTTCTGGGTTAATGTTACTATGGTATATCTTTCTTTGATGGTTTACTTTTAAACTGTATATCTTTATATTTAGAGCAGATTTGCTGTAGACAATGGTCTTGTGATTCACTCTGACAATCTGTTATTTCACTGGGTTGTTTGGGTTATTCTTTAGGATCTTTAGAATCTTAGAAAGAGCCTAGTCAACCAAACTTTTGATCACACAAACTGAAGAATAAAAAAACTTTCTCTTTTTTTTAACATTTTAACTATCTATATAAATAATTGGCAAGTCTTATTTATATAATTATATTAAGGCTATAAGCCACATACAACAATTAAATTTAGTAAAAACTAGATAAAGAATACATAAATAATAATACAATACACTCAATTATTTTACATTTTATATTATAAAATAATTTTTGCTCTCACTAAAATATTAAATATGTTTGAGTGAAATAATATTAAATATGTCTCTTAAAATCTTGGACTAATACTTTGATATAATGATTTGAAGTTCTAGAAGTTAAAATAATAATTGTTTTAATAAGTAATATCATTTATATCTCATGAAGAAATTTAGATACAAATGGAAAAAAATCACATTATTGATTGTGTTTGCTGAATAATAACACTCCTTTTAATTCCCACATCAAATTAGACAAAGGCTTTATCTTTTTAATTTTGGAGTAAATTTCCTTCATTCATGTTGTCAATGTTGTCCTTGAGCCCTAATCAGAAGGAATGACATTTTTTATATTGTTTTGAAACTCTTTGGAAAATTATTAAATTGATAATTCTGTTCCAAGTTTGTGAATATTCAGATGTAAACATTTTTATGAGATGTACTTTACTTTCAGCATAGTGATAAAAATATTTTAAATATTCTTTTTCAAAATGATCTTTATGTTTCATGAGCTTTCCCCTTTCTGTTTTAAAATGTCGTCTTTACCTTGAGAAGACAGATTAAGTGTGTTTATATTTTTTTTCAGAAATATCTACAAGGTAATTTATGGCTAGAAGATCAAGTAAGGTTATAGGCAAGGTCAGAAATTTTGGAATACTAATCATTTTGAACAAAATAAATTCATGACTCATATTTAAGTTCAATAGCCTTTAAATGTTTTGCCATAAAACGAATAGTTCACATTTTGTGAGTGTTCACCATGTGCCAGACAGTGCAGTGTGTTCTTTATACACTTTATTTCATATTATTCCTCATAACTACTCTATCATCCCTCTTATTTCCCAACCGGGTTAGCTCAGTAGTTAAGTTGCTTGCCCAAGATCACGGAGAGTGTTTCAGGTCAGATTTTTCAGATGAAGCCTCTCAAGATAAAGATTTGTTTCTGCAAGTGACTTATTAAGAAAGTGTTTCCAGGATTCATGGTAAGGGAGTGTGGGGAACAGGAAAAATAAGAGAAGAAGCCAAGAAGGGTGCAGTTTCAACAAAATCTCAGCCTTCCTCTGATCATGAAGGAACCTCTTGAGTATAAACTGCACAGAATTTGTTCAGCTTCAAAGTACAGATGTCAGTTTTCATAATCTAATCCACTCAATAATAGCCACACCACTTAGAAGGATAAGCTCTTAGGCAAGCTTTCTACCAGGTCTCCTAAGAAGGAGGCTTTTGTAGCCTCCTTGGGCCCTTTGCTCTGAAGGGAATCACAAGCACATGTCTTTAAAAGAAAAGCATATACAAGCTGGAGGATAAGCACACAGAACCTTCCAAAAGGATGTAAGAGGATTTGAGTTAGCATTTGCTATCACTGCATCCTTGCATGTCCTAAATCGCTTCAGTAGAGTCCAACTCTTCGGGACCCTGTGGATTGTAGCCTGCCAGGCTCCTCTGTCTGTGGGATTCTCCAGGCAAGAATACTGAAGTAGATTATCATGCCCTCCTTCAGAGACTCTTCCCAGCCCAGGAATAAACCCATATCTCTTAACATCTTCTACATTGGCAGGCAGCTTCTTTACCACTAGTACCAACCCAAGCAGTGTGGCTACATACCCCTCACTCTTGGTCATTATACCAGACTACTGGGAATAAGAAGCAAACCTCTGGGTAGGAGATAGACTTCTGTGGTCATTTCTCAATGATTTATATACACTATTAATACTTTATTTTAAAGGTATTTTTTCTGATAAAATTTACAAATCAGTGATGCCCTATACCATTTTTGTCCTTCTGACTCAAATTTTCACTGTAATGATTCACTCATGAATTACACACTAAGTGAATTTTACATGTGATGCTGTCTCTGTAGCACCAGAATTATTTTAAAACTCTAATCAAAGGAGCAACCACCTAACTGAAGAAATATCTTTGTTTCCCTGTGTGAATTTAGATGTAGTTCAAAAAATGACTGTCTAGGTCAAATGTGTGTATGTGCTAACCTAACCAGTCCACCACTTGATATAATAGATATTCCTACAAACCAGAGTGATGCGGATATTGAAAAGAAAAATAATCTAAGGGTTCACTTGCCATCCTTGTCCTTGGGACCTAGAGTACTTTTTCCCCACTGATGGCTCTGTGATGTAGTCATCATCGAGTGAATATCAAAGTGAATTATGGGCACTGCTCTAGAGTAACAGTAAGGAGATGAAAGAAAGCTGATGCCCTTAGGGAGTAAGTGCTCTCTTAGGGGAAAGGACATGCCATCCTAAGGGAGATTGGTGGACATCAAAGGGCCTGAGTCATGGGTCTACTTACTTTGAGTTGTTAGGGTAAGCACAAGTTAGTGAGAGTTCTAATTTTCCCCTTCTATACCAAGAATCACTTCTGAAATGACTGAACCACTCAGTGAGACAATTAGCATATGTTGGCAGACCATGAAGTGCAGGACTGGGAAAAGTGGGTGCTAAAGGACAGGTCAACATGTTCCATTCCAACTCCTTACTTGCTATTTGGGAAAGGAACTCTTATCTCACTAACAAGGTCAGTTGGAAGCCTTTAGTTGTCCTAAGCGCTGAAAAATAACAGTAGCTTATATAGTACTGAATGCTAGTGCAATGCCATATAATATATGCCATATATTATACATATACATATATATATATATGTATATATATATATATATACAGAGAGAGACATGACAAAGCGCACACACATATGGTGTGTGTGTGTGCACTCAGTCATGTCTGACTCTTTGTGACCCCATGGACTGTATAGCCCACCAGCCTCCTCTGTCCATAGACTTTTCCAAGCAAGAATACTGAAGCGGGTTGCCATTTCATCCTCCAGGGGATCTTTTGGACCCAGGGATTAAACCCGTGTCTCTTGCATCTCCTGCATTGTTAGGCTGGTTCTGTACCAGCTGAGCCAATGGAGAAGCCCATAGTATATACAGTAAATATTATTATTTCCATGTTATATCTGAGGAAACTGGGGCACAAGGAGATTAAGTATTTTGCACAAGATTGCACAGCTTCTTGGCAGAGGTAAATCTGGAAAGCAACCATTCCATGGCTTTAACTACTAAGATGCATAAAGAGGGAAAAGGAAATAGGGAGTTAGACTAGGAAGAGGGAAATATGGGGTGGCCTCATCTATGTTTGTATAAAAATTTTATTTATTAAAATGATTTGCAAATAAGCATGAATATTTTTTATATTTTTTGCAAATCTAAATAATTCATCGTTTGTACAAGTGAATTATTTTGCCTTCCCTTTTGTATGAAATACAAATTATAAATAACACTAAACATTAAAAGAAGTGCTTGAAGAGCTAAAAATCTTTTCTCTGTGCTAATTTAATATATTTTTGAAATGATCATATTTCAACCTTTTTTTTTTTTTCAAATTTTTTGCACTACCAGCTTGGACTGACAAAGACAAAGAGAGTCCAGGATGAAAAGAGGCTTCAGTGCCCCCAAACATTTTATGGGCATGCTGTACAGAAAACTACTCAGTGAAAAACAGACTATTCTTATTAAAAAGGAGGATAATTCAGAAAAGCAGAGTCAAGAGACCAGAGGACAAAGCTTAGAGATACAAAGAATCGCTCTAAGGGAGAACTGAGGCCTAATCAAACACATACATCTCGTTAAATTTTAGAATTACCATGAGTCAGTGACCAAAACACACCCCTTGACTTTCTCCTCTCTTTTAAATAGGAATGTCCACTGCAGTTCGGTATGTTTCAGCATTGCACGTTGAAGTTGTAAAGAGCAGATATTACTAACCTGTCCCTAACTGCTCAGGGATCCAGATATATAAGAATTTAGTGGAGGACTTGTATTTTTTTTTTTTAACCATGCCCAGTGACAAGCAGGCATGCTTATAATTCTTTGCAGCCAAAGGGGAGAAGCTCTATGCAGTCAGCAAAAACAAGACCAGGAGCTGACTGTGGCTCAGATCATGAACTCCTTATTGCCAAATTCAGACTTAAATTGAAGAAAGTAGGGAAAACCACTAGACCATTCAGGTATGACCTAAATAAAATCCCTTACGATTAAACAATAGAAGTGAGAAATAGATTTAAGGGACTAGATGTGCCTGATGAACTATAAATGGAGATTTGTGACATTGTACAGGACACAGAGAGCAAGACCGTCCCCGAGAAAAAGAAATGCAAAAAGGCAAAGTGGCTGCTGAGGAGGCCTTACAAAGAGCTGAGAAAGGAAGGGAAGCAAAAAGCGAAGGAGAAAAGGAAAGACATTCCCATTTGAATGCAGAGTTCCAAAGAATACCAAGGAGAGATAAGAAAGCCTTCCTCAGTGATCAGGGCAGAGAAATAGAGGAAAACAATAGAATGGGAAAGACTAGAGATCTCTTCAAGAAAATTAGAGATACCATGGGAATATTTCATGCAAAGATGAGCACAATAAAGGACAGAAATGGGATGGGCCTAACAGAAGCAGAAGATACTAAGAATAGGTGGCAAGAATACACAGAAGAACTGTACAAAAAAGATCTTCACAACCCAGATAATCATGAGGGTATGATCATTCACCTAGAGCAAGACATCCTGGAATGTGAAGTCAAATGGGCCTAAGGAAGAATCACTACAAACAAAGCTAGTGGAGGTGATGGGATTCCAGTTGAGCTATTTCAAATCCTAAAAGATGATGCTGTGAAAGTGCTATTCTCAATATGTCAGCAAATTTGGAAAACTCAGGAGTGGCCACAGGACTGGAAAAGGTCAGGTTTTATTCCAATCCCAAAGAAAGGCAATGCCAAAGAATGCTCAAACTACCACACAATTGCACTCATCTCACACGTTAGCAAACTAATGCTCAAAATTCTCCAAGCCAGGCTTCAACAATATATGAACTGTGAACTTCCAGATGTTCAAGCTGGTTTTAGTAAAGCCAGAGTAACCAGAGATCAAATTGCCAACATCCATTGGATCATTGAAAAAGCAAAAGAGTTCCAGAAAAACATCTACTTCTGCCTTATTGACTACACCAAAGCCTTTGACTGTGTGGATCACCACAAACTGTGGAACATTCTGGAAGAGATGGGAATACCAGACCCCCTGACCTGTCTCTTGAGAAATCTGTATGCAGGTCAGGAAGCAACAGTTAGAACTGGTCATGGAACAACAGAGTGGTTCCAAATAGGGAAAGGAGTACATCAAGTCTGTATATTGTCTCCCTGCTTATTTAACTTGTATGCAGAGTACATCAAGAGAAACACTGGGCTAGATGAAGCACAAACTGGAATCAAGATTACTGGGAGGAATATCAATAACCTCAGATATGCAGATGAGACCACCCTTATGGCAGAAAATGAAGAAGAACTAAAGAGCCTCTTCATGAAAGTGAAAGAGGAGAGTGAAAAGTTGGCTTAAAGCTCAACATTCAGAAATCTAAGATCATGGCATCTGATCCCATCACTTCATGGCAAATAGATGGGGAAACAGTGGAAACAGTGGCTGACTTTATTTTTGGGGGCTCCAAAATGACTGCAGATGGTGATTGCAGCCATTAAATTAAAAGATGCTTACTCCTTGGAAGGAAAGTTATGACCAGTCTAGACAGCATATTAAAAAGCAGAGACATTACTTTGCCAACAAAGGTCTGTGTAGTCAAGGCTATGGTTTTTCCAGTAGTCATGTATGGATGTGAGAGTTGGACTATAAAGAAAGCTGAGCACTGAAGAATTGATGCTTTTGAACTGTGGTGTTGGAGAAGACTCTTGAGAGTCCCTTGGGCTGCAAGGAGATCCAACCAGTCCATCCTAAAGGAGATCAGTCCTGGGTGTTCATTGGAAGGACTGATGTTGATGCTGAAACTCAAATACTTTGGCCGCCTGATGTGAGGAACTGACTCATTTGAAAAGACCCTGATGCTGGGAAAGGTTAAAGGTGGGAGGAGAAGGGGATGACAGAAGTTGAGATGGTTGGATGGCATCACTGACTCAGTGGACATGAGTTTGAGTAAACTCCGGGAGTTGGTAGTGGAGAGCAGAGGCCTGGCAGAGAAGGCAATGACACCCCACTCCAGTACTCTTGCCTGGAAAATCCCATTGACGGAGGAGCCTGGTAGGCTGTAGTCCATGGGGTCGCGAAGAGTCGGACATGACTAAGCGACTTCACTCTCACTTTTCACTTTTATGCATTGTAGAAAGAAATGGCGACCCACTCCAGTGTTCTTGCCTGGAGAATCCCAGGGACGGGGTCGCACAGAGTCGGACACGACTCAAGTGACTTAGCAGCAGCAGCAGCAGCAGATAGGCCTGGCGTGCTGCAGTCCATGGGGTCACTAAGAGTTGGACACGACTGAGTGACTGAATTGAGTGACATGCGGGATCTCTCTGAGCAGGGATTGAACCCGTGCCTCCCTCAGTGGAGGCACAGAGTCCTAACCACTGGACCACCAAGGAATTCCCAGACAGAGCTATATGTGATGAACCGCACTGAAGAGTTTTATCTACAGTCGAACTGATTTAGATAACGAGATCCTGAATATCAAGCATGAGCCAGATACTAAAACAGGATGAGATTTTGGTGATTTTTGAGAGAGGTATGATGTATTTTGCATGTGGGAGAGATATGAATCTTTGGTGCCAGAGGGTATACTGTGATTTCCATCTGAGAATCTTGAATATATTCACTGTTGGACACTTGCTGTTTCTGTACACTGGCCAGGGGAAAATTATACCTTACATAAAAAAATGTCAGATGACATGCCTGGAAATATAATTAGGATTTTATCACGAGCTCCATCATGTGTGGGCATACAAGCTGCCAGTTTGGAATTGCAAGTTTCCTGAAGTCAGATGGAAATAGAAATGGATATCTAATGCCCTTCAATATGATGATTAGATTTAATTTCCTATGATGCAAAAATAATTTTTTTCTTCGAAATAGATAATGTTCCACCAGATTTTTAAAATTGAAGTATAGACTTACAATGTTGTGTTGATTCCTGCTGTACAGAAAAGTGATTCCATATGTGTGTATGTGTGTGTGTGTATATATACACATTCTTTTTTATATTCTTTTCCATTATGGCTTATCACAAGATATTGAATATACTCTCCCGTGCTATACAGTAGGACCTTGTTGTTTATCCATCCTATATATAATAGTATGTTTTAATAAAGTTTTTGGACAGTAATTTGAAACAGAGGATTTATTTGGCAAAAACAGAACTATGTTCAGCAACGTGGAACTGAACATTATTTTTCATACAAAGTTAAAAGCACATTATATTTCCTTCCTGACCACTTGCCTAGTCCCCATCTCTTTGAGAGAGAAAAGCTTCATCTAAATTATTTCATCTGACTGATGACTGTCATTTATAACTTTATTGCTACTTCTGTCTTGGGTATTCCTTTGGAACAGGTGTATGGATTCATTACATATTCTAATGTATTATCTATAGATTATAAGATAAAGTCAAGCATGTATCTGCTGATACTTTTTAAGTTGATCTGTCTTTATACTTAGAAATGTCTCTTAATAGTAGGCTTCCCTGGGGGCTCAGATGGTAAAGACTTTCCTGCAGCTCAGGATCCATGGGTCAGGAAGATCCCCTGGAGAAGAAAATGACCACCCATTCCAGTAATCTTGACTGGAGAATTCCATGGACAGAGGAGCCTGGCAGGCTACAGTCCATGGGGTTGCAAAGAGTCGGGCATGACTGAGCAACTATCACTCACTCATATCTGTTAATCCCAAACTTCCACTACAATCCTCCCCTACCCTTTTTAACCATTGGCAACCCCAAGTCTGTTCTCTAGGTGTGTGAATACTGCACCAGATTTGTACTCATTATAATGAAAGAGGCTTTCTACTCACTTTCTCAATGAGGTGAGCATTGTGACTCGTTTCTGGTCAGTGGACTCAGGATGAACATGGTATGTGCCCTTTTAAGCCTGGCACATAAAAACTTCCAGTCAATCTTCCATTTCTCTCTTCTTTCCGTCTGAACAGTCCAGACTCATCTTGAAAGCTCTGTGTTGAAGACAGCAGAAGTTCTATTCCCCTGAGTAATTATGCTGAAATATCATGCATCAATAAAACACCACGATATGGCACATGATTAAAAACAATAAACTTTTGGAATAAGATATTTTTATGTTTGGTAAGATTCAGTGATTTCCCAAAGAACATATTGCCAGCTTTCCTTTGGTTCAAGATGGTAGTATTCTGTCTGGTCAAAGATTTTTTTCCCATTCCCCACTTAGATGAAAATATAACAACCAATTAGCAGTAGCTTTTACTATGCAGATGTTTATTAGATCTATCCTTTTCTTTCAATCTCCACATCAGAAAAAAGTGTTAGTTGCTCAGTCGTGTCTGACTCTGCAACCCTCCAGACTGTAGCCCTCCAGGCTACAGTACCTTCAATAAGTGCTGTGGTAGCTCTGGGAAGGAAGCAGGGCAGTGTGTTTAGACAAACTATATGAACGTTAAGAACACTTTTTACCACTTCTCTGCATAAATGTTGTGATGAAGCAAGCAAAGAGCTTCGTGACTTTCAAGTCCATAAAATGTTAACGAGGTAATATTTGTGAAAATATAAATTGCAAGGTTCTGTGTAAATGTCCAGTGCTATTTCTTTATTAACAGTGCTCATCATAATTAAGCGAGTATTTAGGAGCACCATCAGAAGAAACAAAGAGAATTGTAGAAGCTAAATGATACAGTGAAACAAATTCAAAAGCTAAAAAAGAATTCTTAGGTGGCTGAAGTCTGTGATCTCAGGGATATTTGCTCTCATGATTAATTTTTTTTAATGAAATGGATGATCCAAGGCTTTGAAACTATTTTTTCCTGTTTAGAATTTTGTTTCACTGTAGCCGTGTTTACTGTGATGGGTTCTGCTTGCATTACCTAATGATGGGCCAAATTGTTTATCTTTAACATAATTGCTTCCACAGTCATTACTAAAAACTGGAAAAAGTACATTAGACTCCTAGTAGAAAGAATATGTTGCTCCAGGGTGATATGTGGGAAAAGATTATTACAGAAATATTTATGCTCTAGAAAAAAGGACTTTTTAATAGAAAAAAAAAGATATTTATGTTTTCTTTTGCAGCTATGGCTCTTAAGACATTTAACTGAAGCATCATATGTTTATTATGATGATGATCAATCTGTGTTTCTAATCATCACTAAAAAGACACAGCCATGGCTTGAATATTAGTTTGTTTCACATTATATGATATTTAAATACGTGACAGTTGTGCAATTCTTACACTGAAACATAGGAATTGGCTTACTGAGCAGAAACCATACTACCAAATATGGATAAAATTTCCATATAATAAATGTTATAGGATTTACTAAGTGAGTCTTTTAAGAAGATAATGGAATTTCATTAAATGTATCTGTTATTGGAAATTATTGGCAGTATTTGAGTGTGATGCTTCGGTCAGGTGGTTAAAAGGAATGAAGTTTGCGACAGTTGGACTCAATAGAAACAGACACGGAGATGAATAAGGGGTGAAAACTTAGACATCCAAACCTGAGAAAGGAAGCAAGAGGAAGAAGAGCTGGGCAGAGAATGAAGCCGAACATGGGTACAAGTTTGACAAAGTCAAAGCACAAGCTGGAATCAAGATTACTGGGAGAAATATCAATAACCTCAGACATGCAGATGATACCAGCGTTATAGCAGAAGGCAAAGGAAAGCTAAAGAGCCTCTTGATGAATGTGAAAGAGGAGAGTGAAAAACCTGGCTTAAAACTCAATATTCAGAAAACTAAGATCATGGCATCCGGACCCATCATTTCATGGCAAATAGACAGGGAAACAATGGAAACAGTGCCAGACTTTATCTTCTTGGGCAGATGGTGACTGCAGCCATGAAATTAGAAGACGCTTGCTCCTTGGAAGAAAAGCTATGACCAACCTAGATAGCATATTAAAAAGCAGAGACATTACTTTGCCAACAAAGGTCCGTCTGGTCAAGGCTATGGTTTTTCCAGTGGTCATGTATGGATGTGAGAGCTGGACTATAAAGAAAGCTGAGCACCGAAAAATTGATGCTTTTGAACTGTGGTGTTGGAGAAGACTGAGAGTCCCTTGGACTACAAGGAGATCCAACCAGTCCATCCTAAAGGAAATCAGTCCTGAATATTCACTAGAAGGACTGATGTCGAAGTTGAAACTCCAATACTTTGGCCACCTGATGAGAAGAACTAACTCATTGGAAAAGACCCTGATGCTGGGAAAGATTGAGGGCAGGAGGATAAGGGGATAACAGAGGATGAGATGGTTGGATGGCATCACCGACTCAATGGACATGAGTTTGAGCAAGCTCTGAGAGTTGGTGACGGACAGGGAAGCCTGGCATGCTGCAGCCCATGGGGTTGCAAAGAGTCAGATGTGACTTGGTGACTGAACATCTCTAAATGTTTTTTTGAGTCCTTTTGTTGTTGTTTGTTTTTTGTGTGTATATGTTTGTTTGAGGAGAGGGCATGAGAACTCTTAATGTGAGACATCTACTATCTTAATTTTGTAAGTGTGCACTATGGTAGGTTTGATAAGTGCTATGCTTTACAGATCCCTAAACTTATTCATCTTGCATAATGGAAAGTTTATGCCAAATGAACAATTTGCCATTTTCTGCTCTTGGTAATCCCCATTCCATTCTCTGCTTCAGTGAGTTTGACTATTTTAGGTAACCCTAGGTGGAATCATGCAGTGTTGGTACTTATGTGACTGGTTTACATTTTTTTAAGTTTGCAAAATACTATCAAGAGAAAAGAAGATTAAAAATGTAAGAATAAAAAATGCATTATTGCTCTAATGACTTCTTTGGTGGGTAAGTAGATGCAGTGAAGTACAAAATAAGAATGAGTGGTGAGAGCTCTATTCCCAAGACCATCTCTACCAGAAGACACCTTCTACTCACTGACAGTGATAGCAAAGGCACAATTTATAGCCTGCTCTGGCTATGGTATCATAGAAGCTAACTTCTCCCCCAGAGTGATTAAGATAATTTCATAAGTTTGTAGAAGAAAGAGATAAAGGTCATTGAGCTCTTAACTATATGTCAGATACTAAACTTAGCATTTTTTGAGAGAGGAGACAAAATTAGGTTATGTGATTTGCCTGATATTTTACAGTTCACCTCAGATTTCCTTTCCTGCTTTGAAACACAACCAAAATGACTCCATAGTGAGAAGTCCTTTATGGAAAGAATTTGCAGAAGAGAAGGCTATTGCTGAGAACTTGATGTCGTCTGATCTGTTAGAGCTCATCGGGGCTTGACTCTTCTCAGGACCTGAGCCTGACATCAGAAGATAGCTATGATTCAGGAATAAGAGCCCTGACCATGCTGTTCCTGCCAAGTTCACACCATCTTTCTGCTAGCTCCGGTTGGAACCCCAGTGTTCTTAGCGGCTCTTAGTTCTTTTGGGTTTTGGGGATTTCACAGCAGATCATCTACTTATTCAAATATTAATGGATTATATCATAGGTAAAATTTTTAAAAATCTAAGATATTCAAGAGCTACTGATTTTCTTTTATTCTGAAACTAACCCAAATTCCTCCAATTCAGAAATATATAGGGAACTCCTTGAAGTGGCCTTTGGTTCTTTCTACCTGCTTAGCATCTTTCCCTCTTTTTCTGGTAACTGAGTACTCCTTCACATTCTTTGTGGTGTCCACTCTATGAGACTTGGACAGGAATAAGCACAATCATAAGAAAGTGATTTCTTGGTAATAATAGTTCACCACTATAGATGATAAGAAGCGTGACCATTAATCAGAAACTTCTCTTCTTCTTCTTCTTCTTCTTCTGCTTTAGAATGCAGAAAGTAAAGGGAGCTCCTTCTACAATCCTGCCTTTTCTGCTGGAGCAATCATGAGAGATTTCTCATGTGGAATGACTCTATTTGAGAGATGGAGAGCATAAGAGCCTGGACTGGGCTATGCCTGAAGGAAAATATTTCTTTCTTATTTTTCAGTTACAGGAACCAACGAAGTTCCTTACTTTGCTTAATCTAGTTGCAACTGTCTTTCTGTTTTCCTGTAGCTTGTAACCAAATGAGGCTTGACTACTGTGTAGACTTTTCCTTGAAAAAGTGATGTAGGGGAGAGGAAGAGAAAATAATATTATTCTAAGTACCTATTGCAATGTGCTGTGCAAAAATTAGACAGTATTATTTCATTAATTAATATATGCTCTTTATATATGAGGAGAGTGGACAAAAGTAGGTTATGTGATTTGCCTAGTATCTCACTCTAAGTTACAGATGCAAGCCCAACCCAAACTCCACATCTAATATACCATGTTGCCTCCTCATGTTGCGATTATATTTCATATGTAAATGCAGCTGTATATATATGAAAATAATATTAGAATTGAAGCAATACTGAGAGCTATTGCTATAAAAAGAACAAAAGAGATTGTGTTGGGGGAAAATGAGTCAGAAAGGAACTTCCAATGCAGTCCAGAGCTGCCCAGAGTTCTGACCTCTGACTAGCTATCTCTGACCATTAGCCCTTAGGTTAGTTGCCATATTTTCTACACCATAGCCTTATTCACTCTCATCCATCTAACACTTACTTCCCTACCTCTTCTAATGAAAGTAGTGAACTCTGTTAGACTGGCTTATGCATATGATTTGAAGTCATCTAGACCTCAGTTCAATTTTCAGTACTTCTGCTGATGAATCTTATGTCTTTGAACAAGTCATATAATCAGAGACTCAATTTTCTCATCTATAAAAGGGGAATAATCCAGGAGTTACATGACTGGAATATTTGTTGTTGTTTAGTCACTCAGTTATGTCCAGATCTTTGTGACCCCATGGACTGAAACATGCCTGTCTTCACCATCTCCTGGAGTTTGCTCAAATTCATATCCATTGAGTCAGTGATGCTATTCAACCATCTCATTCTCTGTCCCCCTTCTCCTCCTGCCCTCAATCTTTCCCAGCATCAGGATCTTTCCCAGTGATCTTTCTCATCTTTGCATCAGGTGTTCAAAGTATTGGAGCTTCACCTTCAGTATCAGTCCTTCCGATAAATATTCAGGGTTGATTTCCTTTGGGATTGACTGGCTTGATCTTCTTGCTGTCCAAGTGACTGGAATATAGAAGGTGCGGGGAGCCGGCCTGACTGCTCAGGCCCCTTCTCGGCCCTGAGAGAGATCAAAAGGTCCCTCTCTGTCCCGCCACCCCTGATTTGTTAAAGTGCAAATTGGCCTTTCTCACCTCCCTCAAGGAAATCGCTGCAGCCACCATTTGCCCATTTTCCTGACTCTGATAAGATTATCGGGCTCCTGTGAATGGCTTATGTCTAGGTAGTCTTTACCTGATTGTAAGACACTGGTGCCATGCTCTGCTGGAGTTGAGATAAAACTCCTGAGCTAAAACTAGTGTCTGCAGTCCTGCACGTATGCAAGTCTTTGATCTAAAATTTGGTGAATCCTGTTAGTATATATATGTATGTTACCCCTCAATAAAGTCGTCGGAATCAGTCACAAGCTGACTCCGTCCCTCTCAACCCCATCTTTCTTAGACTTTTATTTCTCAGGTGCTGTGGTGATTGCGTCCTCGACCTGTTCATCTAGCCGGCAGGCCCGGCAAGTGGCACCTGAACAGGGACGTGGGCGGATCCCACCGCACAGCCACCCAAAAATATTGAAAGTGATCCCGGGAGAAAGCCTCACCTATTCAGGTATCGTTGGAAAACTGTGGGTGGAGAGGGTATATAGTTGAGAGTAAAAATTATGGGGCAAAGTAATAGTAGGCAGTTCTTTGTTTCTATGTTAAAAACTATGCTAAAAGCTAGAGGAATTTCTGTGTCTAAACAGAAATTAGAAAGATTTCTTGTCTTTGTGGAGGAAACTTGTCCTTGGTTCCTAGAGGAAGGAACTATTAGCCTTGAAACTTGGGTAAAGGTGGGAGAACAAATTCAAACAGTTTATACCCTCTGTGGACCAGACAAAGTTCCTCTTGATGCTTATTCTCTATGGACTCTAATAAGAGATTGTTTAAACCCAGAACACGAGAGTAGGAAATTTGAAACAGCCTTGAAACTTATAACACCCAAGTGTTCAGGTGCCCCCCAACGGGTAGCGGAGCACATATATGACTCCCCAATTGTTTCAGGTTCCAGAAAAAATGATAATGAGACTACTGCTCTCGAACAAGACTCAGATTCGGAACTTTCTCCTGATGAGGAAGATGATTTAAAAGAGCAGGCTTTTGAGCATGACAAAGAAGGATGGGATGCCTTTATAGTAACTCAACAAAAGAATGAAGACCAAGGCTCCCCTTTTTCTGAACTTAGAGAGATGCTAACATCCATATCTCAGAGAATGGAACAACTAGACTTATCGCCCATAAATACAACTAGGCCGTTGCATTCTAAAACGCCATCTGTTGTAGCCGGTTTAGATCCTGACCCGCTGCCGCCGCCTGTCCCGCTCCCTCCCCCTCCTCTCGCAGAAGCGCCTTTGATTCCAACAGCGACTGTATATGTTCCATCCAGCCTAAAAAGGCCAGTACTTTCACCACTACAAATGGCTGTGAAAACAGCCCGAGAACAAGGTGAAAATCTTGAGGGATATTCTATGATTTTCCCTGTTTTTCAAGATGCTAATCATCGGAGGTATCATGAGCCTCTACCTTTTACACAACTTAAAGAACTGAAACAAGATTGCGCCCAATACGGGCCTACTGCGCCGTTTACGCTAGCCATAATTGAAAGTCTTTCATCTCAATACTTGCCTCCTAATGATTGGAAGGCAGTTGCGTGAGTCTGTCTCTCAGGAGGTGATTATCTCTTGCGGCGCTCAGAATACGGCGAGGTATGTAACATCATTGAAGACCGTAACCGCCGTAATAAGAAGGAACTAAAAAAATGTTCCCTCTCTTCTTACCTTCCTCACTTATGAAATAAAACTTGAAAAAAATGGGGAAACGTTTATGGGCAGAATCACTTTTGAAGTGATATTTGCTGTGACAAAATTTTACCTATAGGTGTTTTCAGCACTGTGCTATGAGTTTCCATTTTCATTTACAAAAGCTTTGTCTTCATGCATTTAAATGTGTGCAGCCACCCATGTAAATTGTACTCTAGACATCCACTGATTTGCAGAAGAAATTATTCCATCCCAACTGAATCAAACTGATTTTGGATAGCAATTAGCACATCTCCCATCTTATCTTTTCTCTTACATAATAATGCTTTCATTTACAAAAATAGGAGCAAAGCAAATTGGATTATTTCTAATTATACATATGTATTTTTTCCAGCAGGAATGGCAGCAATTGGCATCTAGGATAAATGGATTTAAACCACAAATACAGTCAGGTAGAGAATGTAGATGATAACTTTAGCTTTCAAAATATGCATTCAAAACAAACATTAGCTTGACAATGTGATTTGCACATTTCAAGTTTTACATTAAAAAGCTAAGTATATGCTCTGGTTTCTACATACCTGAGAAAAAAACAGATCCTAAGAGGACATAAAACACATGGAATAAAGATGTACTTGCTCTCCCAATTACAAGTTTATGTTTTCTTTTAAATCTCCCACTTTTCCACATTTGTTGTTGCTCTTCAGTCACTCAGTTGTGTCTGATTCGCTGTGACCCCATGGACTGCAGCACATCATACTTCCCCATTCTCCACTATCTCCCAGAGTTTGCTCAAATTCATGACCATTGAATCAGTGATGCTATCCAGTCAACTCATCCTTTGTTGCCTCCTTCTCCTCCCTTCCTCAAGCTTTCCCAGCATCATGGTCTTTTCCAATGAGTTGGCTCTTCATATCAGATGGCCAAAATATTGGAACTTCATCATCAGTTTTTTCCAATGAGTAGTCATGTATGGATGTGAGAGTTGGACTATAAAGATAGCTGAGCACCGAAGAATTGATGTTTTCGAACTGTGGTATTGGAAAAGACTCTTGAGAGTCCCTTGGACTACAAGGAGATCCAACCAGTCCATCCTAAAGGAGATCAGTCCTGAGTATTCATTGGAAGAACCAATGCTGAAGCTGAAACTCCAATACTTCGGCCACCTGATGTGAAGAATTGATTTATTGATAAAGACCCTGATGCTAGGAAAGATTGAAGGAAGGAGGAGAAGGGGATGACAGAGCATGAGATGGTTGGATGGCATCACTGACTCCATGGACATGAGTTTGAACAAGCTCCAGGAGTTGGTGATGGACAGGGAAGCCTGGCAGGCTGCAGTCAATGGGATTGCAATGAGTCGGACGTGACCAAGTGACTGAACTGAACTGATTCATAGTTGATTTCCTTTAGGATTGACTGGTTGGATCTCCTTGCAGTGCCAGGGATTCTCAAGAGTCTTCTCCAGCACTGCAATTCAAAAGCCTCAGTTCTTCAGCACTCAGCCGTCTTTATGGTCCAACTCTCACATTCATACACGACTACTGAAAAAACCATAGCTTTGACTATATGGAACTTCGCTGGCAAAGTGATGTCTCTGCTTTTTCATATGCTGTCTAGGTTTTTCATAGCTTTCCTTCCAAGGAGTATCTTTTTTCTTTTTCATTTATTTTTATTAGTTGGAGGCTAATTACTTTACAATATTGTAGTGGTTTTTGCCATACATTGACATGAATCAGCCATGGATTTACATGTGTTCCCCATCCCGATGCCCCCTCCCACCTCCCTCCCCATCCCATCCCTCTGGGTCCTCCCAGACAAGTGCTCAGGGCTGGTGCACTGGGAAGACCAAGGAGCATCTTTTAATTTCATGGCTGCAGTCACCATCTGCAGTGATTCTGGAGCCCAAGAAAATAAAATCTGTCACTGTTTCCATTGTTTCCCCATCTATTTGCCATGAAGTGGTTTGAATGTTGAGTTTTGAGCCAGCTTTTTCACTCTCTTCTTTCACCTTCATCAAGAGGCTCTTTGTTCATCCAGCCTAGCATTTTTCATGATTACCCCATTAATTATTATTATAATTATCCTCAATTTATGCTTTTTGAGAGTTGTCCATTGTTTCTAAACACAGTTGCTGTATTTCAGTTCTTATTACACTGGTTTATTAGCAATGTGTCTTTCATCTAAGATTTCACTGTGGAATAAAACTGATAAAAGAGAAGGCATCAAAACTAGCGTGATAACCTCACTGAGCACTTTTCAGGATGTCATTATGCATTTTACTTAATATGTGTATGTGTGTCCTTAGGGAAGGGGAAAAAAAATCACATACTCTTATGATTATACCTTCAAATGATCCCCATACACTATGACATAAAATCACCTGTTTCTGTTTTTTAACTTATTTGATCTACAATTTTTTAAGATATTTACACAATATGGAGTGATTGCAAGCATATGGACCTTGGGATTGAGCAGTACAAAGTTTAAACCTCAGCTTTATGACTTATTTCACTGATTAATTTCAAGTAACTTAAAATCCCTACATCTCTGTTTCCAAATATGTTCCGAGATAATATAAAGATTAAATTAACTAAAGTATGCAAAAGAATTATGGCAGTTGATTGGATAATCCAATACTGTTTCAAATCCTCTTCTAATCACTTTGCACCTTTCAATCAGTTGTACATGAAGTCTCATGGAAAGGGCTTTCCTTCTCATAAAATGGCAAGGATTTTGCTCCTGTCTCTTTCTTCCTGTTTGGGAGGACAATCTGATGCCTGGAGGTATAGCAGCCATTTTAGAACCATGAGTATAAAACCACACAGTATGTCATAAGTCTGGCAGAGAAGAAAACTGTTTCCTTCATGACATTCCTGAGCAGCTAGAGCTGACATAGAAGAGTTTTCTCAAGAATTCTTATCATGTGAAATCAGTAGTCTCTTATCTGACAAAACTACTGTTTCTTATATTTTCTGTTACTCAAAGTTGCAGCTTTCCTGTGTAATGTACAAGAGCTAACACGGTCCTTGGTCCATGAACCTCCATAGAGGTTCAAATATTGTTAATCACCTACTCCCTTTCTCCAATAGTAAAGGGTATACAATGGATGAGGAATAATTTCAACACACACTTTTTAAAAATAAATAAAAGGGGAGAGGGGATCAGGATGGGGAATACATGTAAATCCATGGCTGATTCATGTCAATGTATGGCAAAAACCACTACAATATTGTAAAGTAATTAGCCTCCAACTAATAAAAATAAATGGAAAAAAAAAAGGAAAATGGAAGTTAGGGAGTAATGGAGGAGTAATAGGTAATTTTAAAGGAAAATAAAAGAGAAAAAATAGAAGAAAATAAATAAATAAAAGGATTAAAACCTCAGGCATCACCTTTTACTTTCTAGTGAATGGTATCACCAGTCAATCTGGTTTATATTTCAGAGTCTTAGAAAAAGTTCTGATACTTTTTTTTCCTTTACATATCTTATTCAATCCAAGTCCCAGAGATTTACCTCTAGATATCTCTCATTATTGACTTCTTTCCATCTCCCCTGGCTTCACCTTAGTCCATTGTGATTCACCTGGTTTAGCGCTTCTCACATTCTTACAAGTGAACATGTGCACAAGATTTTCCCATTGTTTAGAATGTTCTCTCCTATCTTCTACTTATCTTTCAGATCTCAACCTAGTCAGCACATACTCAGGAAACAATTCACCATTTTCTCAGTCCTGGTCACCTCTCTTTTATATCTCTCTTTTTAAACACATATTAGACATTCTATATTTATATGTGTTTTAATGAGATCTGGGTATATTGTGTTGTTGTATCTTCCATCATTTTATATCCATGTCAAGCCTAGCCCTAGCACACAGCAAGTACTTGGGCTTCCCTAGTGGCTCAGTTGGCAAAAAATCCACCTGCAGTTCAGGAGACCGGGGTTCTATCTCTGGGTCAAAAGATCCCCTGGAGAAGGGAATGGCTACTCACTCCATTACTCTTATCTAGAGAATTCCATGGACAGAGGAGCCTGGTGCGCTAATAGTACATTCTTAGTATTCACTTAATCATAATAAGTAAAATTTAATGAGCACTTACTGCACATGGAGCATTTTTATTGTTGCTTTATATCTATTAACTCGATTTTGTAGTCACAGCAATCCTTTTGTAAATAAGGTAGCCCCAATTTTGCAGATAAAGAAGCTGAGACATAGAAAAGTTAAGGAATTTGCCTAAGGTCACATAGGTAGAAACCCAGAATTTGTCAGGCAGTTCATCTTCAGAGCGAGTGTTATTAACCACTCCCCAAAGCTAAATAAAAGAATTAATCTTGCCACCAACTGGTCATTGATAATTACTTTGGTTTCTAGCTCTGAATGTCTACAAGAAATAAATTGAAGTTCCTTTGTACAAGCTATTTATTCTCCAAGTTCAGTGGATATGGTGGAGTCTACAAGCACCCAGTCTGTTTTTTAAAGGCTTGGTAGAACTAAACACTGATTGGTCTGCAAATATAAAACAAATTTCTCCTATATATTTACATTTTATTTAAAACATAATACCAATTCATTATATAATTACTGGCTTTCCTCCTCAATTCTCTTGACCCTCATTACTTCATGTGAGAAAATACATGACTCTTACTAGATTTCTTCTTTACAGTGCCATGTTAGGTAATGCTATATTGTTGTGTTTTTTTTTAACACCAAAACCAAAATTATTTTGAAAGAGTGAAGAAAACACCATCTGTAACAACTGAAATCAGAATAACGTTTTTTTTTCTATTCTCAAAGCACATCAGTGTTATATAATGAAAGGAAAAACGATTAGTCCCAGACTGAGCTTAACTGTGCCAAACAAGTATGCTAATTTTGTTGGCTTGGTTAGAAAACCATGAAATCAGAGATTTATGCAGGGATTTGCAAATTACAGACTATTTTGGTAGATCCATATCTTTATACTTTAACACTAACAAATTTAAAATGGGGCTGGATTTTAGGAACGAAACAAGAATGAAGAAAGTAAGTTAATAAAGAGATGGAGAGAGGCCAGGAGGAGGGACAAATATTGGCTCTTTATTTGATTAAAAATTGGCTGGATGACTTTACAATGAGAAGTAATTAGTGTTATAGTAATAATTGTGTTGTATCTAGCAGGTACATTATAAATCTCATGTAACCCTCAGAACATTACTGAAAGTTTGATGATATGATTTCCAAGACTAAAACATTTTCAGAGTGAAATCATTTTATAAACTAAAACCCAAAGCTCAGATGAGTTAAGGAAAAGAAGTGGAAGTGGCCTGCAATGAGGACTTTATAGAGAGGGCTTTCAGTGTGCTGTGTGACCTCACCCCAGGGGAATGAGGGTGTGCATCCCTTTCACTTTAAGCTCAGCAAGAGAAAAAGCAAGACCTTGACTTTGGGGATTCAGGTAGTGATGAATCTACTCTAGGTGGGAGAGGTGAGAGACAGATTGGAGATGACAGAACAAAAAGAGAGAATGTTGCATTGGGAGTGAGCTGTACTTCCACTGAATGTGGACTCAAGATGTATGATTGCCTCTCACCAGATGTAGAACTGTAGAATAGAGCCCGTTTAGGGCCATCATAGGGCTTCCAGGGTGGCACCAGTGGTAGAGAACCCTCCCTGCCAATGCAGAATCCCATGGACAGAGTAGCCCAGTGGGCTATACTCCATCAGGTTGCATAGAGTCATACAAGACTGAAGCGACTTAGCACACAGGGTCATGGTAAGTTGAACCTCTGCCTAGAGGATGATCTGGAAAGGTATGACTCCAACAAAAGAATGAGTTGTTGGAAGTCCTGGATGATAAGGGAGAAGCTGAATGTAGCCAGATGGAGAAGGTATTGCTTATATCAAGGGAACAATGATCAAAGGTCCCCCAGTTAAAGTGCCACGTTGTTAGCATAGGGAAACAAAGAGCAGCAAGCTATGAAAAACAGAGCCACTAATGCCTCCCCTACTAATATCCTCTTTTTACTGTTAGACACATTTTTCTTCATCTTTATCCTTGGCCAATGCAAAGTAACTTGCAGCTTACTCCTGGTTAATGTCAAGAACGGACCATGACCTTTGTAAACCCCAATCCACCTTGTAACTGTCTGTGGAAATACCATTTTTTCTCACTAGTAATAAAGAAACTCTTTCAATGAGACAACATATTCTAATGAAAAGGAGATTCAAATTCTAACCCTTCCATATATTGTTCTTATAACTGAAGGCAATTAACTTGATTTTATGAATTTTAAATTATTCTATTTGTGAAATTTAAATTTGAGGAAAACACCCTTTAAGCTCTCTTCCCATTCTAATTACAGGATTTGGTGAGAAATCTTAGGAATTCAGACTCCACATTCAAATTTTGTGATAATTTGCTCAAACTATTACCTGATATTCTACTATTTTCACTCTAGGGAATAAAAATATTTGCTAAGTAGAGTTATCATGTAAACAGGGATTTAAAGAAAATCAGCTGAGTTTAAATATTTTAGAAGTATCATTATATGTACAAAATTGTTATGTTAGTTGAATATTCTACTGGGCAAATTCTAGTTACAGTGAAAGACAAGAGAAAGAAGCCAGTTTTCTCTGAATTTTATAATGTAACTGTTGTGTCAGTTCTGATTAGTCCCTCTCTCTTGGAAACCAAGTGAAGTTTCAAGGTTGTTTTTTTTTTTTTTTTCTTTTTTTGGTCCAATTCCTATGCAATAAGATTTCTTCTTATTGAAATATATTTGAGTTTCTTCAAATTGAATTGAAAATGACATATTGAGGTAAAGTAATTTTCAAGCCTTTCAAAAGTTAGAGGAAAGCTTTTCTTATTTGGTGGGGAATATCAGGAAGGAGGAAGTCATAGATACTAAGACAATGCATATTTCTAAGGAGATTGATGAAACATGCAACATCCTTGAGGAAATAAGTCCTGATATTTTCCCATCTTTTTGTATGAAAACTAATGTTCAGAGAGTTTGACTTTCTCAAGATCAAACAATAACTTTATGTCAAAGCATGGGAGGGAAGCAGGTCTTGGCTCTCCCATCATATTTCAATTTCTTTGTCGGCTGCTCCTTTGATAGATGCCAGCATATCTTGTTTTCAGCTGAATTTCTTGCTTCTAGAAATCGCGCAGCAGGAAGTACTCTGTCAATAGAACCAGGTTTCCTTGAAATCGATTGAGGCTCTGGGCTTCCAGCTAAAACACCACTCTTGTGTCAAACTACATGAAACAAGCACTTTTCTTAAATAAATGTGAACTCTGCCTTTTGTAGCAGCAAGGACTATTCAAGACACCAAATGAAAACAGCAAATTCTCTTGGGAGGGAAAAAGAAGTTGACATTAACTTCAAAAGCAAAATTGGGCTATTTCACTGAAAAGAACATCAAATGTGAGAAACCAAATTGGTCTTCATGAAGCAACATCATTGCTTGGGTCACTGTTTTCCAACAACTCTTGTTTTTTAGGCTTTGAGGCATACATCTGCTGCAGAGGTAGAAATGAGGACAGGAGAAATTAAATGACTACTATCTTTTACTTGACACCTACTTGGACTCTGTCTTCCCCTCCCTCCTCTGTGTCACTTTGGTTCTGTCCTTCATTCCTCCCTTTCCCTTTCCTCTCTTCCTCTCCCTCCTTCCTTCCTTCCTTCCTTTCCTCCTAATGGTAATCTTTCTCCCCTAATCGGGGCCACACTTTTCTGGAACATTCTGACTACTCTTTCTTTCTCTTTCTTCTCCTCATTCTCTTCTCCTAAGGCTAATTCTGTCTTTTCCCCTCCAAACTCGACTGATTTCCTCAATCACCACCCCCTATCCAGTGCAGGAGCTAGCATTTTCTAACAAGCTAAAACCACAAAGAACTGTGATGGCTATGCTCTTGTGTGTGGAATACTCTAAGTAGAAAATGAGCAAATGGGGACAACAGGTGTGGTTCATTAACAAGAACTAGCTTGGAGGCCTGGAGCATCACTCTATTGCCAAGAGTAACTTTCAGATATTCTTTTTAAGGGTACTTCAAATGCAATCCCATCCATGGGGCAATTTCACCTCCAAGAAATATCTTGTGATTCTTCATTTTTTTTCTGATTTATACCATTGGTGGTGGTTTAGTCTCTAAGTCATGTCCAATTCTTGTGACCTCACAGGCTATGGTCCTCCAGGCTCTTCTGTCCATGGGATTTCCCAGGCAAAAATACTGGCATGGATTGGCCTTTCCTTCTCCAAATTTATAGCATTGTCCAACCGAAAACAGCATTTGTTTCTCTTTTCTAAGAAACTATGCTTCCTGGAGCTCCTCTCCATCATTTCAAGATCCTCTTCCCCTCCTATTTCTATGGCTCCATTTTCTGCCTGTTAGTCTCCTTAGCCCACTGCACTTTTAAAAAATATTTATTTATTTATTTGGCTGCACTGGATCTTAGTTACAGCATGCATCCCCCACCTTCAAACTTACTTATTTTTAATTGAAGGAAAATTGCTCCACAATACTGTGTTGGCCTCTGCCATACATCAACATGAGTCAGCCATAGGTATACATCTCCTCCCTCTTAAACCTCCCTCCCACCTCCCACCCCATCCTACCCTTTTAGGTTGTTACAGAGCCCTGGTTTGAGTTCTCCGAGTCATAGCAAATTCCCACTGGTTATCTTTGTTACACATGGTAATGTACATGCTTCCAAGTTACTCTTGGAAGAGTAACTCATTTGTCCCACCCTCTCCTTCCTTCCCCCCCAAGTAGGATCTTTAGTTGTACCATGTGGGATCTAGTTCCCTGACCAGGGATTGAACCCTGGCCCCCTGCATTGGGAGCATAGAGTCTCAGCCACTGGACCACCAGGGAATTCTCACCCACTTTATCTTCTTAATGATATGAGCAGGTATTTCAATTTTCTGGCTATATTTTAACTTTTGAAACTCTGTGTATATTTGATCCAAGGTTTCCCTGCCCCTTTGAGGGGCTCTGGGAGGCAGAACTGAATGCTCCAAAGAAGACTGTATTGTGTAACTCCACCATGAGATTTGGCACTTCATCCTGAAGCCTGCCCCCAGAACAACCCCTCAGGAATGTGGACAGGCAGAACCGAGACAGATGGAGCAGATGATGGAATTATTAGTTAAGATTAAAAGCATTTTTGTAGCATAAAAAATTTGGAAAATGTTGAGACACAAAACATATACACAGATCATTTTTTCCAAACACGAGACCAGAACGCTTGGTCTGACACACTCAAAAAGTCTGACAAAAGGAAGAAGGATTTGAAATTAGCACGTCTCCAGAGAATCTTGTCTGATAGGAGCTTGTACATGTAGGTTACAGAGAAACAGAGACACGAACTGAAAGGCAGTGAACCACGTGTACATCCTGTTGTGCTTCTCAAATGTTACTGTGCACATAAATCACCGAGAGTGGTGATAAAAATGCAGATTTTGCTTTTACAGATCTGAAGTAGTGCCTGAGAAGGTATTTTCTGACAAGGACCCTGATGATTGTGCATTTCTGACATCACACATAGCCAGTGATGATGGCCTGAGGACCACCATTTAGAACCAACTATCCTATGGGCCATGCCTTACTCATATTTGTCTCCCCAACATCTGGTAAGAGTACACCAAATATGAAGATTTATTGTAAAATTGAATTGTGTCTACATTACATGTACTCTAAATTATTTACTTTTCTAAGTAATATTAAAGCATAGGTGTTATCCTGGGCTTCCCCTGTGGCTCAGTTGGTAAAGAATCTGCCTGCAATGCAGTAGATGCCAGTTCGATCCCTGGGTGGGGAAGATCTCTGAAGAAGGAAATTGCAAGCCACTCCAGTATTCTGACCTGGAAAATCCCATGGATAGATGAGCCTGGTGGGCTACAGTCCATGGGGTCACAAACAGTCAGACATGACTGAGCAGCTAACATACATACATGCTTTCATATTTTACCAGTGGGCAAATGTGAGAAGGGGATGACAGAGGATGGGATGTTTGGACGGCATCACCCACTCAATGGACATGAGTTTGAGTAAACTCTGGCAGTTGGTGATGGACAGGGAGGCCATCAGGTCGCAAAGAGCTGGACACAACTGAGCGACTAAACTGAACTGAACTGAAATGTGAGTTCAAGAATTTAGTAATTCATAGAACTGCCATATGACCCAGCAATCCCACTGCTGGGCATACACACCGAGGAAACCAGATCTGAAAGAGACACGTGTGTCCCAATGTTCATTGCAGCACTGTTTATAATAGCCAGGACATGGAAGCAACCTAGATGCCCATCAGCAGACAAATGGATAAGGAAGCTGTGGTACATATACACCATGGAATATTACTCAGCCATTAAAAATAATTCATTTGAATCAGTTCTAATGAGATGGATGAAACTGGAGCCCATCATACAGAGTGAAGTAAGCCAGAAAGATAAAGACCAATACAGCATACTAACACATATATATGGAATTTAGAAAGATGGTAACGATAACCCTATATGCAAAACAGAAAAAGAGACACAGATGTACAGAACAGAATTTTGGACTCTGTGGGAGAAGGCGAGGGTGGGATGTTTAGAGAGAACAGCATCGACACATGTATATTATCTAGTGTGAAACAGATCACCAGCCCAGGTGGGATGCATGAGACAAGTGCTCGGGCCTGGTGTACTGGGAAGACCCAGAGGGATCGGGTGGAGAGGGAGGTGGGAGGGGGGATCGGGATGGGGAATACATGTAAATCCATGCTGATTCATGTCAATGTATGACAAAAACCACTACAATATTGTAAAGTAATTAGCCTCCAACTAATAAAAATAAATGAAAAAAAAAAAAGAATTTAGTAATTCAGACCTGTATGAGTGATTCTAAAGATAAGGCAATCATCACTTGCAAGTAGGGTTCAAAACTTGTCAATGCAAGGAGCATCTTTGTTTTCAACCTAATTGCTTGATCTGTAAAGATGACATTGGGAAGGTATTATGTTTAAGAGCATTTTATCTGAAGCCAATCAGACTGGTCTGAATCTCAATTTCAATCCTTACCAGCTGTGCAATTTAAGCAAGTTCACTATCCACAGCAAGGCTTAGTGTACTCTGTGAAATGGGAATAATAGCAATTCTTGCCTCATGGAGATGTTATGAAGATTAAATGACTTACTATTTGTAAAGCACTCAAAATAGGTCCTGTCATACATCTTACAACCAAGCGTGGATCACATGGTGAGCCCAATAAAGAGCTAAGGATGTTTTCCCAGAGACTGACATATGCAATGCTTTGAAGAGCGTAACTTTTCTTGGAAATGTGTCCTGAAATTTCTCGTGGCTTACAGTTACTGGATGACTTTGTCCTATAAGAAAACTGTACCTTTCTATTCCAGTGCCCCAAATCGAAGTGAAGTCATCTCCATTTGAAAAGTAAACTAGTTTTATTTCACTGGATATTTATAAATGCACTCAGAACAGGATTAGACGTACTGTCAAAAGTGAGATGAAAATTCTCACAGAAACTCTTTTTGAGACCATGGCACATAGTTGCTTAAGGATCTCTCTAATACTTCCCCCCACATCACCTCACTTTTTTTTAGAACAAGTTGGACATACCAAGTTTTCCCTCCTAAGACTTTCGCCTCTGGCAAGAGGCACATTGTGTATTTCCACCCACTGCTTTTTAATGACATGCAGAGAACAATGATCCACCCCAGTCAACATTCTAATATTATTGAAATATCTCCCTTAGTCCCCAACACAATTTTCAAAACATGTGAGTCAATAAGAACAAAGGGCATCAAACTGTCTTTGCTAAGTCATTTTCTGTTCCTCTCCTTCTGCCTAAATTCCCTCTGATCTGTAGTTTACCAGCCAGCAAGAAGACAAATGCTATTCCTAGTTAATTAATCAAAATAAACTTCCTGTTATTTAGTAATATCCACAACTGCTTACAGATTGGCCACATTTAAATCTATTTCCTTTGTCTTTTATAGATTCAGTTGTACTTTAGCTACATGCAAAGAGTGACATTAAATCTATTTCACCCCAGATTTTCACTTAATTTAATGAGTTTGGGCCTCATTTGGAAATGATCACATCATTCACAAGGTACTGTAAGAATGTATGATATGGAGCTGGATGATCCAAAATGATGCTGACCAGTGAGCCTTGATTCTTTGATGTCCAGCTTTTGAAAAGGGAAACAAGTCAGAAAGAGCATTTCAAAAGGACTGCAGCAAACTCAGTTTCCTTAAATTAGCCACTCAGTACCAGGGGAAATAGTCTTTCTGCCTCCTGCTGCTAATCAGCTTGTGCCCCAGGCTTAAGGGCGTTTTAATATTTTAACACTCCTCTTTTGGCTTGCAGCGTGCAGATGTTTAATAGAAGGCTAAAGTTAACAATTAATTAGCACAGTCACACAGCACTGAAAGGGATTTGGACTAGTCTGAAAGAAAAGCTGCTGGAAGCAAGTAAAATATTGGAGAACTGGGCTCTGATGTGAACGCTGTATTCCTGTTCCATGGGCCTTTGATTCTTTCCGTCTTTGTGATAGGGCTTTGGCAAGTCAGGTTAAGAATTTGCTTGTTGGCTGGCTTTCTCTCTTTTCTTCCCTCTTTCCTCCTCCCTTCTTTCTTTCCTTCCTTTCTTCTTTCCTTCCTTTCTTCCCCCTTCTCTCTCCTTTTCTCTTTCTAAATAAGAGATTTTTTTTTCTCTACTAGTGACTTTTTAAAATTTTTTTCCATTTATTTTTATTAGTTGTAGGCTAATTACTTTACAATATTGTAGTGGTTTTTGTCATACATTGGCATGAATCAGCCATGAATTTACATGTATTCCCCATCCCGATCCCCCCTCCCACCTCCCTCTCCACCGGATTCCTCTGGGTCTTCCCAGTGCACCAGCCCCAAGCACTTGTCTCATGCATCCAGCCTGGGCTGGTGATCTGTTTCACCCTAGATAATATACATGTGTCGATGCTGTTCTCTCTAAACATCCCACCCTCACCTTCTCCCACAGAGTCTAAAAGTCTGTTCTGTCCATCTGTGTCTCTTTTTCTGTTTTGCATATAGGGTTATCATTACCATCTTTCTAAATTCCATATATATGTGTTAGTATGCTGTATTGGTCTTTATCTTTTTGGCTTACTTCACTCTGTATGATGGGCTCCAGTTTTATCCATCTCATTAGAACTGATTCAAATGAATTATTTTTAATGGCTGAGTAATATTCCATGGTGTATACGTACCACAGCTTCCTTATCCATTTGTCTGCTGATGGGCATCTAGGTTGCTTCCATGTCCTGGCTATTATAAACAGTGCTGCGATGAACATTGGGGTACACGTGTCTCTTTCAGATCTGGTTTCCTCGGTGTGTATGCCCAGAAGTGGGATTGCTGGGTCATATGGCAGTTCTATGTCCAGTTTTTTAAGAAATCTCCACACTGTTCTCCATAGTGGCTGTACTAGTTTGCATTCCCACCAACAGTGTAAGAGGGTTCCCTTTTCTCCACACCCTCTCCAGTATTTATTGCTTGTAGACTTTTGGATAGCAGCCATCCTGACTGGCGTGTAATGGTACCTCATTGTGGTTTTGATTTGCATGTCTCTGATAATGAGTGATGTTGAGCATCTTTTCTATTTTATGCCAGTAAAAATAAAATGGGATTTTCTAGCAAAACTGTGTAATTCCAAACAATTCAGTATTTGAGGCCAGGGATTTTAATCTGAAAATGAAGGAGTCGAATTAGTCTCTGAGGTCTGTTTTACTCTGAAAAGTTTTATTCAGAGTAAATGGAGCACAAGGACAAATGTGATACTTGTTGACATTTGACAAATATTCAGTGGGGACCATATTAAGTAGGATATAGCAATCTACCCCCTAAAATGCAGCCTGTTGCCTTTGCTATATAGATAAAAATTGCTGCTTAGTTGCTAAATTGTGACTGATGTTTTTGTGGCCTTATGGACAGCAAGGAGCTCAAACCAGTAAATACTAAAGGAAATCAATGCTGAATATTCTTTGGAAGGACAGATGCTGAAGCTGAAGCTCCAGAACTTTGGCTACATAATGTGAAGAGCTGACTCATTGGAAAAGACTGATCCTGGGAAAGATTGAGGGCAGAAGGAGAAGGGGGCGACAGAGGATGACATGGTTGGAAGGCATCACCGACTCAATGGACATGAGTTTGAGCAAATTCTAGGAGATGATGAAGGACAGGGAAGCCTGGCATGCTACAGTCCATGAGGCTGCAGAGAGTCGGACACGACTGAGGGCCAGAACAACAACGTAGACTGTGGCCTGTCAGGCTCCTCTACGCATGGGATTTCCCAAGCAAGAATACTGGAGTATGTTGCCGTATCCTTCTCCAGCGTATCTTCCCAACCCAGGGATCAAACCCACGCCTCCTGCATTTCAGGTGGATTCTTTACCATTGAGCCACCAGGAAAGCCTCCATAGATAATAGTGAGGAGTGTAACCGAATTGATTAAAGCCTGAGCACATCCCCCAACAGTGTTTGAAAATTCTGCCTGACTACTATGCAGTAGTAGTTAATATAAGCTATATGGACTGTCATTCATTCATTTATTCACTGTGATTCATCAGCCCTGTTACATGCTGGTATCTCTAATGTGTGCCAGGAATATAGAGGGGAATTGAACATTATTACAAATGTATTTGATAGTATTTCTCAGGGAAATTTGGGTTAGAGCTGTACTGGAAACTCTCCTGAGTCCTCTTTCAGTCTTCGTAACTCTATACTGTGAGTATAACAAAGTTATATGGGGTGGTATTTTGCACCTACAATTTTTAGAACTGAAATGACCTGAAAGATAAAATATGAAAAGTTGGTCTTTCTATTTTTTTATCTCCCAAGCACCAAGAAAAGCCTAAGATACTTGTCAAACTAGTAAATATTTATCAACATTATGTACTAGTTACTGGGCTTTTATTTGATTAATTTTGTTTTCTTTTGGTAAACTGGACCTTACCATGGTGCTTGTGGTAAAGAATCCACTTGCCAATGTGGGAGACACAAGAGACATGGGTTCAATCCCTGGGTGAGGAAGATCCTCTGGAGGGGGTAGTGGCAACCCAGTCCAGTATTCTTGCCTAGAAAGTTCCACAGACAGAGGAGCCTAGCAACTATAGTACGCAGGGTCACAAAAGATCAGACACGACTGAGTACACTTGCTAAACTATGCTGAGGTAGAATTTACATATAACACATAGAATAAATCATACATATTTTAAGTATAAAATTTGATGATATTTAAGAAATGTTTACCCCATGTGGATGATATTTGAGAATTGATGCTTTTGAACTGTGGTGTTGGAGAAGACTCTTGAGAATCCCTTGGACTGCAAGGAGATCCAACCAGTCCATCCTAAAGGAGATCAGCCCTGAATATTCAATGGAAGGACAGATATTGAAGCTGGTGATATTTGACTACCTGGTGCCAAGAGCTGACTCACTAGAAAAGACCCTGATGCTGGGAAAGATTGAAGGCAAAAGGAGAAGGGGCAACAGAAGATGAGATGGTTGGATGGCATCACCGACTCAATGGACATAAGTTTGAGCAAGCTCTAGGAGATGATGATGGAGAGGGAAGCCTGGCGTGCTACAGTCCATGGGATCACAAATAGTCGGACATGATTGCGCGACTAAACAGCAGCAAGTGATTCGACATCTTTCCATGTCCTTAATAACCACTTACATCATTTATTTTGTGAAGTGTCTTTACAAAATAAACTTTTGAATTATAAGAGTTCTTATATATTCTGGATACAAAGTTCATGTGAGAGATACATTTTTATTCTAATTGGTGTCCTGCCTTTCTACTTTCTTAACGGTCTTTTGAGGACCCACCTTTTTTAATGGAAAGTTTTCCTTTCTTTCTTTTCTTCTTCTTTAAGATTTATTTGTTTTTAGCTGTCCTGGGTCTTTGTTGCGGCATGTGGGCTTTCTCTAGTAGTGGTGCGCATGGGCAGACCTTTAGTGCAGAGCCCCAGTTTCTCGTGGCCTGGCTTCTCTTGTTGCAGAGCTCAGGCTCTAATGTGCACAAGCTTCCGTAGTGGCAGCTCGTGGGCTCCGTAGTTGAGGTCTGTGGGCTGTAGATCACAGGTTCAACAGGTGTGGCACACTGCCTTAGTTGTCCCTCTGTATGTAGGATCTTAGTTCCCAGACTGGGGATTGAACACATGTCCCCTGCATTGGTGAGTGAATTTTCTACAACTGGACCACCGGGGAAGTCCCAGATTTTTACTCCTGACAAAGTCTAATTTATGAATTTTTATTTTATGTTAGTGATTTTCACGTCTATGTATATATACCTTTATCTTGCAAGGGTTTTTTGATTGTTGTTTTCTTTCAGAAACTTTAGAGTTTTCACTTTACCTTTAGATCTATGGTTCACCTTGAATTAATCTTTGTGGGTGTGTGCAGATCTTATTTTCCTTGATAAACATTCAATAGTATCAGCATTTGTTGAGATTCTTCTTTTCCCATTGAATGGCTTTGATACATTGTCAAACTCAATTTGTCGTATATGTATGAATCTACTTCTGGACTCTTGATTTTATTCCATTGATATAATTGTATGTTGTTGCTTAGTTGCTAAGTCATGTCCAACTCTTTGGACTGCAGCACACCAGGCCTCCCTGTCCATCACCAACTCCCGGAGTTTGTCCAACTCAAACCCATGTTCATCGAGTCTGTGGTGCCATCCAACCTTCTCATCCTCTCTCATCCCCTTCTCCTCCCGCCTTCAATCTTTCCCAGCATCAGGGTCTTTTCAAATGAGTCAGCTCTTTGCATCAGGTGGCCAAAGTATTGGAGTTTCAGCTTCAGCATCAGTCCTTCCAAAGAATGCTCAGGAATGATTTCCTTTAGGATGGTATTTAGTATAGCCTGGTTATAAATATTTAACTGTAAATATTTCTTATATGCACTTTATCAGATTGAGGAAGATTTTCTTATTTTGTTGAGAATTTTATTATGAATAAATGACTAAACAATTTTGCTAGGGGTTGATCAACTTTACTGTTCTTTTTAAAGAAAAAGTGTTTATTTTTATTTATTTTTCTCTATCTTTTTGTATTTTCTCTGGTTCAGCAATTATTGCTCTTGTACTTATTAATTACTTCTTTCTATGTAATTGCTTAATTTGCTTTTCTTTTTCTAGCTTCTTGAGGTAGAAACAGATAGTTGTTTTTAAATCACTTTTCTATTCCCGTATAGGCAACTAAAGCTATAAATTCATCTAAGCATGGCAAAATCCCACACATTTTGAAATATTGTGCTTTATTTCAGTTAAAATATTTTAAATATTTTTAAAGTTCCATTGTAATTTCTACTTTGGACCATGCGTCATTTACAAATATGTTAATTTTCAAATATTTGGAGATTTTCTAGGTTACCTTTTTGTTTCTAATATAATTTCATTGTTGCCAGAGAATAATTCATTTTATTGTATGTAAAGACTTGTCAGATGTTATGAATATTTTGTATGAACTGGGAAATATATGTTTTTTGAAGTTGTAGGTATAGTGCTCTATAAATGTCAATTAGGTCAAGTTGGTTAAATCTGTATTAATGACTTCTTTATCATTAATCTATTTTCAAAAAATATTTACTGAGAGAATATTTTTTTCCTTTATATATTCAAATCTTTTTCATCATTATAGGTATCCTCACTCATATGTGAGGGTAGAAACTTAGTTCTCAGATAAATAGGCTGAGAGAGTCTGTTAACAACACACCTGCATGGCACAAAATATTTCAGAAAAGTCTTGATTATAAGAAATTATACCATATTAAAAATCAATTATACAGGAACTAATGAAAACTATAAAAAGCTACAAATAAGTGGACTGTTTCTGTTGTTGTTCAGCCAATGTCATGTCCGACTCTTTGTGACCCCATGGACTGCAGCACGCCAGGCTTCCCTGTCCTTCACCATATCCCAGAGCTTCCTCAAACTCATGTCCCTTGAGTCAGTGATGCCATCAAACCATCTCATCTTCTGTAGTCCCCTTTTCCTCCTGCCTTCAATCTTTCCCAGAATCAAGGTCTTTTCCAATGATTTGGCTCTTTGCATCAAGTGGCCAAAGGATTGGAGCTTCAGCCTCAGCATCAGTCCTTCCAATGAATAATCAGGATTGATTTCCTTTAGGATGGACTGGTTTAATCTCTTTGCTGTCCAAAGGACTCTCAAGAATCTTCTCCAATACCACAGTTCAAAAGCATCAGTTCTTCAGCTCTCAGCCTTCTTTATGGTCCAACTCTCACATCCATACATGACTACTGGAAAAACCACAGCTTTGACTAGACAGACTTTTGTTGGCAAAGTAATGGCTCTGCTTTTTATTACGCTGTCTAAGATTGTCATAGTTTTTCTTTCAAAGAACCAGCATCTTTTAATTTTCCTCTTAATTTCCTTAAAAGTCTTTAATTCCCTTAAAAGAGAAATGTCCTACTAAAACATAAGCTCCATGAGGATATACATTTTATCTATGTTGTTCTCAAATATTTTAGCATCTAAAACAATGCCAGGCTGATATTAGGCATTCAATAAATATTTGTGACTAAGTGATTGAACTAATAGAACTAACTTTGATCTTTGATTCTACCTAAGTTATAATGACCAGTAATTGAATTTCCTTAACCTTTTCTTTGGCTATTATTTCTAAGAGATATAGTTGTTCAAGAAGAAAAAGATTCAATGACCAAAAATTGGGGAAAACACTGTCCTAACCACCTCCTCTTGGAAATTAATAATATAAATGATCATATAAAAGTTTTGGAAACCTCACAGCAAAGAAATCTTCTACTATAAAGAGAAGGAAGTCAAATTCTTTATCCACAAGAAATTTATTGTTTAGAAAGGAGATAGAAAAAAAAGTAGAAATTACTGTAGACTATAGAAAGCAGAGTAGAACATGGGGGAAGAAACAGTGTTAAGAGAGTTATATAGCAGTTTCAAGAAGGCTGAAATCACTTCTAGTTGAGAGAGGAGAGGGGGATTTCATAAACAAAATGATCTTTCAGCTGGCCCCTGAAGATGGGTAGGAAGGTGTGGGTTGTAGAGGACATACTAGGCAGACAGAGTGACGTGAGTGATGCCACAGAGTCAGGAACATGTGTTAAGTTCAACAAGAGAATAGGGCAGTAGTGAGAAATGGAGCTGGACCAATGTTCTGGAGACATCTTGTGAGCCTTTGAACATAAGTCATGATGCATTTGTATAACCCTTGGTTGCATCCCTTGGACCACCAACAGTTTCTGAAACTGGGAGTTAAGATTGGAATGCTGTGCTGCTAAGCTTTCTACAAACAATTCTGTCTAGAAGATTAATTTACCTCATTTACCAGTGTCTGTTTTTCATATTACTAGGAAAACTTTTCATTATATTTCCCTGGGGAATAATGGTAAAGCATGTAAGGGCATTCTTAAATTTTAATTTCCCCACTAGTACAGTATACATTCACTCTTCAATGCGTGTGTTCACTGGAACCATTTCTCTATTTTATTATTTTCATTTCTATTCTATCTCTATCAGCTTGCCTCATTCAAATATACATTTGAATTCAAATATACTAGTTTGCTATAGTTTTTAAAGTAGAGAAAATGTGTCATCTTTTTGCTTGCAGTTTTTTCAAATCATTAATTATATTTTAGTTTAAGAGAAAACAAATACAGATCTAACATTTCTCATAATTCAAGTCATTGATAAAATGGTGCCTTTCACTTGCTTCTCTGAGTTAATCAAACACTGTACTAAGATCTTTCCATAACACTGTTTATTTTCCTTCATAGATGTAATATAATCTTTCAAGTTTAGACATTATGTTGCCTTGAGAAACACATAATTTCAGAGAGTTTCAACATGATATTTAAAGCAAGAATTTAAACAAATAATCAGCTGAAGTTGAAGCTCCAAAACTTCCTCAGTGTAAAAGACCCTGATGCTAGCAAAGATTGAAGGCAAAAGGAGGTTTGCGGCAGAGGATTAGATGGTTAGATAGTCACCAACTCGATGGACATGAATTTGAGCAAACTCTGGGAGATAGTGGAGGACAGAAGAGGCTGGCATGCTGCAGTCCATATGGTTGCAAAGAGCCAGACAGGACTTAGTGACTGAACAACAACAGCAGCAAAATAAACAATCATGTGTTTGGTCTAATTGAAAATAATTTCATTCTATTACTATCTCTACCTCTAAGACATCCATTAATTTCTCTGCAAGTGTATATCACTAAAGAGATAAAAGAATAAATAAATAAATATAACTGAGTCACTGGAGAGAAAAATGTTTTATATATTTTTATTTTGTGTGTATATTTTATTCTATTACATACACATATATAATACAATATATATTTTTAAGAAAAACTATGTTTATTCATTTTTTAATGACCACGTTATAGAGAAATTAATTAATACAGTTTAATGTTACTTTAAGGATGTTTACTTCCTGGATTGCTAGAAAAGTTCACTCAATAAAAACATGATCTTAAAATTGACACCGAGAAGGTCTCAAAAATATCATTGAAAATGTCTTGAAAATTGTGGCTTAAGTTATGTAAGTTGTGTAAAAGAATAGTGCAGAGAACAATTTTTGGAGAAATTTTGAAATTTAGATTCTTGTAGTGTAGGAGTAAGGATGTTAGTATTTATTTGAATTAGTTACTATATCTAAACAAAAATAGACTAGAAAAGTATATTCATAGCATTTTTACCCATATAGTGAATATCAGATATTCTTGAAATCACATAATTTGTCTTATTATACCAAATCATCTACCTTCATTTAGTGAACTACTTAATGTTTACAAATGTATGTTTTCCCTAAATACATGAGAATATATTTACTCAGATTTTACACTGTGTATTCTATTTTTAATATAAAATGATGAAAACATATTTTTTATACCTTGCCAGTTTTATACATAAAAATTAGTGTCAAATAAGTTTCTTAGAAGTAGACATAGATACCTTTTTTAGTAATTTTTTGTTCATCAGAGATAATTCATATTTTAATTAATTGAATCATTTAATAATAGAGGTGCATTTTCTAATTGGAATATTCATTGTCATCATCATTTTGTAAATATACCTGAAAACAATATTATTCAACAGGGACCACTTTTACAGAATTTTCTTTAAAAATCCATACAAAAATCATAAAGTATGGTAAACTCGCTTGAATGGCTTACAACTCTATTTCAAAAAAATAAGGGAGTTTTCTGCTCAAAGATTTGGTAGATGAAGAGAGGTCACTGGGATTAGTGACATCAGTAGCCAATCATATGCAATCAGCTTTTTATGAAAATATAATCTATTTCATCATTCAGTAAGCAATAGACCATGGACAAGTACATCAAAGCTGAGGTCTTAGTACTGACTGCATTATTCCCTCACTAACAACGGAAAGAAGATAGGTGAGACAGGCAGGATGTGTATTTAGTTATTAGACACAGAGTTTGCAAAAATGATGTCATAAGTCCTTGTATATAAACTTTTATTGCCTATCCAATTCTTCAGTTCAGTTCAGTTCAATCACTCAGTCATGTCCGACTCCTTGCAATCCCATGACTGCAGCACACCAGGCCTACCTGTCCATCACCAAGTCCTGGAGCTTACTCAAACTCATGTCCATCAAGTCGGTGATGTCATCCAACCATCTCATCCTCTGTCATCCCCTTCTCCTCCTGCCTTCAATCTTTCCCAGCATCAGGGTCTTCCAAATGAGTCAGCTTTTCGCATCAGGTGGCCGAAATATTGGTTTAAGCTTCAACATCAGGCCTTCCAATGAACATTCAGGACTGATCTGCTTTAGGATGGACTGGTTGGATCTCCTAGCAGTCCAAGGACTCGCAAGAGTCTTCTCCAACACTACAGTTCAAAAGCATCAATTCTTCGGCAGTCAGCTTTCTTTATAGTCCAACTCCCACATCCATACATGACTACTGGAAAAACCATTGCCTTGACTAGATGGACCTTTGTTGGTAAAGTAATGTCTCTGCTTTTTAATATGCTATCTAGATTGGTCATAACTTTTCTTCCAAGGAGTAAGCGTCTTTTTATTTCATGGCTACAGTCACCATCTACAGTGATTTTGGAACCCCCAAAAATAAAGTCTGCCACTGTTTTCACTGTTTCTTCATCTATTTGACATGAAGTGATGGGACCGGATGCCATGATCTTTTTTTTTCTGAATGTTGAGTTTTAAGCCAACTTTTTCACTCTCCTCTTTCACTTTCATCAGGAGGCTCTTTAGTTCTTCTTCACTTTCTACCATAAGGGTGGTGTCATCTGCATATCTGAGGTTATTGATATTTTTTCCTGCAATCTTGATTCCAGCTTGTGCTTCCTCCAGCTCAGCGTTTCTCATGATGTACTCTGCATATAAGTTAAATAAGAACAGTGGCAATATACAGCCTTGACATACTCCTTTTCCTATTTGGAACCAGTCTGTTGTTCCATGTCCAGTTCTAACTGTTGCTTCCTGACCTGCTTACAGATTTCGCAAGAGGCAGGTCAGGTGGTCTGATATTCCCATCTCTTTCAGTATTTTCCACAGCTTATTGTGATCCACACAGTCAAAGGCTTTGGCATAGTCAATAAAGCAGAAATAGATGTTTTTCTGGAACTCTTGCTTTTTCGATGATCCAGCAGATGTCGGCAATTGGATCTCTGGTTCCTCTGTCCTTTCTAAAACCTGCTTGAACATCTGGAAGTTCACGGTTCGTATATTGTTGAAGCCTGGCTTAGAGAATTTAGAGCCTTACTTTACTAGCGTGTGAGATGAGTGCAATTGTGCGGTAGTTTGAGCATTCTTTGGCATTGTCTTTCTTTGGGATTGGAATGAAAACTGATCTTTTCCAGTCCTGTGGCCACTGCTGAGTTTTCCAAATTTGCTGGTATACTGAGTGAAGCACTTTCACAGCATCATCTTTCAGGATTTGAAATACCTCAACTGGAATTCCATCACTTCCACTAGCTTTGTTCATAGTGATGCTTCCTAAGGTCCACTTGACTTCACATTCCAGGATGTCTGGCTCTAGGTGAATGATCACACGATCATGATTATCTGGGTTGTGAAGATCTTTTTTGTACAGTTATTCTGTGAATTCTTGCCACTTCTTCTTAATATCTTCTGTTTCTGTTAGGTTCATACCATTGCTGTCCTTTATTGAGCCCATCTTTGCATGAAATGTTCCCTTGGTAGCTCTAATTTTCTTGAAGAGATCTCTAGTCTTTCCCATTCAATTGTTTTCCTCTATTTCTTTGCACTGATCACTGAGGAAGGCTTTCTTATCTCTCCTTACTATTCTTTGGAACTTCGCATTCAAATGGGTATATCTTTCCTTTTCTCTTTTGCTTTTGGCTTTTCTTCTTTTCACAGCTATTTGTAAGGCATCCTCAGACAGCCATTTTGCCTTTTTACATTTCTTTTTCTTGGGGATAGTCTTGACCCCTGTCTCCTGTACAATGTCACAAACCTCCATCCATAGTTTATCAGGCACTCTGTCTATCAGATCTAGTCCCTTAAATCTATTTCTCACTTCCAGTGTATAATTGTTAGGGATTTGATTTAGGTCATACCTGAATGGTCTAGTGGTTTTCCCTACTTTCTTCCATTTCAGTCTGAATTTGACAATAAGTAATTCATGATCTGAGCCACAGTCAGCTCCTGGTCTTGTTTTTGCTGACTGTATAGAGTGTCTCCATCTTTGGCTGCAAAGAATATAATCAATCTGATTTTGGTGTTGGCCACCTGGTGATGTCCATGTGTAGAGTCTTCTCTTGTGTTGTTGGAAGAGGGTGTTTGCTATGACCAGTGCCTTCTCTTGGCAGAACTTCTATTAGCCTTTGCCCAGCTTCATTCTGTACCCCAAGGCCAAATTTGCCTGTTATTCCAGGTGTTTCTTGACTTCCTACTTTTGCATTCCAGTCCCCTATAATGAAAAGGACATCTTTTTCGGGTGTTAATTCTAGAAGGTCTTGTAGGTTTTCATAGAACCGTTCAACTTCAGCTTCTTCAGCATTGCTGATCAGGACATAGACTTGGATTACTGTGATATTGAATGGTTTGCCTTGGAATGAACAGAGATCATTCTCTCACTTTTGAGACTGCATCCAAGTACTGCATTTCAGACTCTTTTGTTGACTATGATGGCTACTCCATTTCTTCTAAGGGATTCTTGCTTTAAAATAAATTATTAGGGTGAGAGATTTTATGAATTTTGATATGTATTTCCAAGTTGCTCTTCATAAAACTATGAGAATACTGTTTCACAATATTCACATCAAGAAGTGGGGACTATAAATTCCGAAAATTGATTGATTTGATAGGTGAAAATGCTATTTCATTATTAAAAAGTTGCATTTATTTTCTTTTTAGTGAATTTGAACATGATTAAATAAATTATATAGTGTCACCATGTAATGAGATATTGTATCTCCATCCTAAATTATGGTTTTCTCCCTACTTGAAATTTCTGTTCAGTCTTAATTTGATGCAAATATCTAAAGTTCTGGTGTCTTATGTGAATAAAACCAGGTAAACAGCAATCCAAATGGAATGCTGTCATCCTCTTCATGTTGATGAGAGATCAATATGTAATAGGAACTGTTCTGAACACTACACATAACAAAGTCTTTCCATTCTTACAGCAATCCTATGCACACATGCTAAGTCACTTCAATCGTGTCCGACTCTCTACAACTATATGGACAACAGCCCACCAGGCTCCTCTGTCCACGGGATTCTCTAGGCAAGAATACTGGAGTGGGCTGCTATTTCCTTCTCCACACAGCAATCCTATAAGCTGGTATTATTATCCTTCTATTTGAAAATGAGGAAGCCAAGGCACATGGACGCTCAATATGGTGCCTGGATCCATAACAGCCAGCAAATAAGCAGGCTGGGATTCATATTCAGATAATATTGCTCCAAAGGTGATGCTCTTCCTGTTTCTATTACACTCCAAGGCTTAATTGAGTCTGGAGATGCTATGCATAACTGTGGGCTCAGAACTGCCTCACTAAAAGAATCAATAACAGTTGCACTGTAAGAGGGTTACATTCACAAGCAACTTCACAAGTTAACTAAAATTATTCATTCTCATAGTGCCAAGAATTACAGCTCTTCTTAAACAAGCTTCTTTGTCCTTTCTTAGGGAAAAGAAAGTATTTCACTGGATTATGAAGCCCAATAAATGCTCTATTCCTCTGCAGCTCTTTCAATACCATCATTAGTTCTAGGATCACAGAAAGCTCTGAAATATCCTTTAAATCATACCTTTACTAAACTGTCATTTGCCTTATGAGCACTTTTCAAATGTACTGCATCCAGTATCAGGGTGATGTGAAAAACAAACAAAATCTCTTTATAATGAAATTATTTTCTTATGAGAATCAACTTTTCTGATCACAGAGTTTATATTCCTCATTTGATTGCTTAAGCTCTGTCTTTACCACGCAACTTTATCAGTTGAAGAGACAAGTCACTATTTTCAGTGATGACAACTCAAACAAATCTGATATCTGCAGAACCAACAGCTATCTCAAGATTATCATCAAGGCTTAGAGCTCATAACACTAAAGAAAAGACTTAAATTGCATTGGTAATGATATAATTAAAGGTGAATGCTTTTTTAAAAAACAAGATACCCCAAAATGATGGACATAGATTTTGAAAATGTGGATATACGGATGTGCTGTTCTGTGCTTAGTCACTCAGTCACATCCGACTCTTTGCGACCCCATGGACCATAGTCCGCCAAGCTCTTCTATCCATGGGGATTCTCCAGGCAAGAATACTGGACTGGGTTGCCATGCCCTCTTCCAGGGGATCTTCCCAACTCAGGGATTGAACCCAGGTCTCCCACATTGCAGGCAGATTCTTTACCAACTGAGTCACCAGGGAAGCAGATAGGGGGGTAATAGTGGATTATTACAGCTCCTGCATGATATGAGGGTTTCTTAGACAATGAGAGAAGGGGTATATTTACACAACTGAGATAAAGAGTACCTCAGTTTCACCTGGTATTTATGGCTAATATGCTAAGGGGAAGAAGCATAAAAAATCAAAGGGTTCAGGGACTTCTCCGGCAGTCCAGTGGTTAAGACTTCACCTTCCAATGCAGGGGTCATGGGTTCCATCCCTGGTCAAGGATCCCACATGCCTCTGGGCCAAAAAACCAAAACATAAAACAGAAGCAATATTGTAACAAATTCAATAAAGACTTTAAAATATGGTACACATAAAAAAAATCTTTAAAAAAATCAGAATTGTTGTTCAGTTGCTAAGTTGTGTCTGATTCTTTGGGACCCCCATGGGCTGAAACATACCAGGCTTCCCTTTCCTCCACTATCTCCCGGAGTTTGCTCGAACTCATGTCCATTGAGCCAGTGATGCCATCCGACCATCCCATCCTCTGTCTCACCTTCTCATAATAAATCCTTTTAAAAAAATCAAAATAGCTCATGTCTATTGTAACGTAACGGTAAATATTTGGAAGTCAGTAACTCCTTTGCCTTCAAAGAATGAAGTCAGTAACCTAAATGGTTGTAGAAAATATCTCCAGCATTGATAAGTAACATTTTCCAGCAGATGAGAATGTGAATAAACATTATTTGGCATGAGGTGGGGATAGTGGAAAACAAAAACAGGGCATGCTGAGTATCTCTAGGAAAGTCCGATGTTCTTGCTTTTTGGAACAACTTTGCTCAAGCATCACTGAAAAAGATGAAAAGGTTGGAACTGGAAGTTTTGATTTCACATATATCCTTTTTCTTACAGAAGCCTGATATATAAGAATGATATGAACTATTTTTGAAGGGCTTTCTCAATTCTAATAGCTATTACTATATCTAGGTCCTTGAATTCAGGGTCTCTGTTATGCACTGAAAACTTAAAGGCTAAATATGCTTTACTTTCATTGTCCCTTGATGGGTGGCTTTTTTGTGAATATATAGAGCAGTAACCTTGAACCTCAGCTGCTGTCAAGCTTGGGCAAGATAAAGCTTTCTGAGGCCTTCTTCCCAGCACAGTATTGATTGCCTATGGATACTTGATATGAAGGTTGTTTTTAATTCCCACAAAATTTCTCTTTACAATTAAGCTTCAGCACCAGCATGATTTGTGCAGCAACTTAGGTCTGTGTAAGAATTCAAGGGCACCTTACATGATAAATGTGGCCACACTCTTCTTTAATATTTTCACCTCTAAGCTAAGTTATGGTTCTAGCTTTCAAATAAATTGATTCACTGGCCGGATCCAGGTGGAATTTTACTTCTCTTAGTTAGACCTGAGTTGCTTTGACAGTTCCCCTGGGAAATGGATGGACAGCCTCCTATAATGGTGTAAATATGTCTTGAGAGAGCCAGATCTTTGACAAGGGGCTATTTTTTTTTACTACCTCCTATGTTCACTAGTGGAAACTTTCTGAAAAGAAGCCAAACCAAGCACTCACAAAACTGCTTCCCTTTTGCCTATTTTCCTCCATCACCCTCACACCCCCCCAACCAGCAACCAACAGTTTGTTCTGTTTCTAAATAGGTGAAAGGGTTTAAGAGGTACTCAACTTCCAGCCATAAAACACTAGGTCAGGAAGATGTAATATACAGATAGGTGTTGGGTAGGAAGTTAGACATGAGCAAGGAGGGGTGGCCAGGTTGAAAGGGATGCAAACTGATCTCTAAACCCCATGGCAGGCACACCCAGGAGAGCTCACAGATATGCTACAAAATAACCACAGAGACTTTTCCAATGCCTGCACATGAGCCATAGGCACACAGTAGATACAAATTAACCACAGGGGCTTCTCCAAGTTACCTTAGGCAGCTTTGGGCCCATTGTGCTGTTTAGTTGCTGTGTCCTGTCTAACTCTTTGTGACCCCATGGACTGCAACCTGCCAGGCACCTCTGTCCATGGTCATTCTCCAGGCAAGAATACTGGAGTTGGTGGGCAAGAATACTGGAGATCCACTCCTCCAATGGATCTTCCCAACCCAGGGACTGAACCCAGGTTTCCCACATTGCGGGTGGATTCTTTACCTTCTTAGCCACCAGGGAAGCCCAGGAACCCATCAAGAGCTCATAAATATATATATGATTATAGCAGACTGAATTATGGGAAGACATAAACAACAGAGCCTGCAGTTATAAAACTTGCAGTTGCCAATCAGCCTTGAGTATAAGCCTATTTCATTCCCTTTCATTGATTGGTGGTAGATAGAAGCCCTGTTTTGCACAAGGCATAGCCAAAGGAGGAGATGAGAAGTATAAAAGTGGGGGTGGACGCCAAGAAGGAATGGGAGGAAGACTCCTTTAGGGTTGGCATTGTCCTGTGTCTTGGGAGTGTCTGTCTAATAAAATATGTGCTAGCTTGAGCTGAACTGGGCTGTAACTTCTTTGTTGTTCTAAACCCTTTCCATTGTTCCAAATTTTTGTCGTGATAAGAACTGAGGAAGAGGAACTAACCTGATGTACGGACACATAAAATGTGGTCATAGGGATGAAGTGTATGTACACATATGGAAGCATGTAATGCATATAGAGGAATGCTACATACAGAGAGTCAAAAATATTGTAACAGCTTTGTATGGTGATGAATGATAACTTCTCTTATTGTAGTGATTATTTGACAATATATAAAAATATCAAATCATTATGTTATATACCTAAAACTGATATAATATTGTATGCCAATTATAATATTTAAAGCTTGCAATACTAGTAACCTGACAAGTGTAACTAGAGGAGGAATAGAGATCTAAACAACTTTGGCAAAGATTCTCCTGAGAAAATACTGCAAAAGATATCTTTATCAATTAGAGATTTGTCTTCGATCTTGTAATTGTGGCCATTTCTCAGGAGTGCTTGTAAATCATGAAGAACCCTTGACTAAATATGATATAAATTTAGATTTCACAGCCACACAAATGGATTTGAAAAGGCTTTCTCAAGGCTTACTTGATTTTTAAAATCCACATGTTGTATTACTGAATGTATAATCCATACAGAGGTTGAGAGTCCAAATCAATATGCAGATATTCTTGAAAATGGTATTTGAACATGAAATGCTTGCTGTGTTGACATGCTCATGTGTTGTGGTAAGTTGCTACTAAAGACAATCTTTTATTTCTGTGACATATATTCATGTATAATTTGAGTCGTTTCTTGGAGCAATACAAAAGATAAATGTTGCTATCAACATTTACCACTGCAAGGGGCGGGGGTCTTTCATAAATTTTCAAAACTTGTTTCAAGGACTTATTTTTACCTTTGTTTTATTTCTTAAAATATACTTTATATTTTAGAATATTCTGTTTTAGATTCACAGAGAAAAATGACCAAAATGTACAGTGAGTTTTCATATAGTTCCTGACCTTCATGACATTTTTTAAAGTTAACTTCTATTTTTAGATATTTTAAGATTCATAAGAAGTTGTGTCATTTTTTTAAAGATATAAACAGTATCAGGTGATATTTGTGCTTCTCTTTCTGAATTACTTCACTAAGTAAGGCAGTTTCTAGGTCGATCCATGTTGCTGCAAATGGCATTATTTTGTTCTTTTTATGGCTGAGTAATATTCCACTATATATATATGTACCCCATCTTTTTTATCCTTTTCTCTGTTCAAAGACATTTAAGTTGCTTCCATGTCCTAACTATTGTAAGTAGTGCTGCAGTGAACACTGGTGTGCACGTATTTTTTTAATTATGCTTTTCTCTGAATATATGCCGAGGAATGGGATTGCTGCATCATGTGATAGCTCTACTTTTAGTTTTTCAGGGAACCTCCATAATGTTCTCCTTAGGGGCTGTACAAACTCTCCAACAGTGTAGGAGGTTTCCCTTTTCTCCACACTCTCTCCAGCATTTATTGTTTGTAGATTTTTTAATGGTGACCATACTGACCAGTGTGAGATGATACCTCATCCCACAAGTCAAAATGCAAGTTTTGACTTGCATTTCTCTAATAATTAGTGTTGTTGTAAAAAACTACAGAGTTCTCATGTAACTTTCACCCAGTTTTTTCAAATGATGGTATCTTATATAACCATATCCATAGTACATTATTAAAACAAGGACACTGATGTTGATACAATGCTACTAACTTAAGAACTTCCCTTGTTTCACCAGTTTTCACATGCATTTTTTAAACGGTGTATATGAAATTTTATTGTATTTATAGATTCAAGGAAGTTTTTTAATCTTGATGAAATCTAATTTGTCAAATTCTCTTTCATGAATTGTGACCAAAGGTGTCTTCTAAGAAGTCTTTGCCTAATCCTTCATATTGAGAGTTTTTCTTTAAAAGTTTTATAGTTTTGTGTTTTCATTTACATCTATGATTCACTTTGAGATAATTTTTACATAAGGTATGAGGTTTAAATAAAGGTTCATTATTTTGCCTCTCAAAGTCCAATTGTTCCAATTCTGTTTGTTGAAAATACTATATTCCTCCCATTAATTTGTCAAATACCAGTTGGGTACTTGCCTGATGTTCTGGTGTCTTTATTCTGTCTAGCAACTTAGGTATCCATTCTTCTGCCACACTATCTTGATTCAGTTCAGTTCAGTCATGTCCAACTCTTTGCGACCCCATGAACCACAGCATGCCAGGCCTCCCTGTCCATCACCAACTGCCGGAGTCCACCCAAACCCATGTCCACTGAGTTGGTGATGCCATCCAACCATCTCATCCTCTGTTGTTCCCTTCTGCCCCTGCCCTCAACCTTTCCCAGCATCAGGGTCTTTTCAACTCTTCACATCAGGTGGCCAAAGTATTGGAGTGTAGCTATATAAGTCTTAAAATCAGGTAATGTAATATCTCTAACTTTATTCTTCTATTTAAAATGTGTTTTGTCTATTATTATTTCTATTCACTTCCATATAAATTCTACAGTAATTAGTATACATCTATAAAGACTCATGCTGGAATTTTTATAGAAATTGTGTCAAACCTGTAGATCAATTTGGAGAAAATTGACATCTTTACTATATTGAGTCTCCTAATTTATGAACAGATGTTCCTCCATTTATCCCGGTCTTCTTTTTTTTTGTAGCTTTAAGCGTACAAATCCTGTACATTTTTTGATAGATTTATACACAAAGATTTTATTTTATGAGTGATTATGCATTGCACCATGTTTTAAATTTCAGTTTCCAATTGTTAATTGATTGTTTATAGAGATGTAATTAAATTTTTATGTTGGTCTTATCCATAGCCATTTTGCTAAACTCACTGACTAGCTATAGAATTTTTTCTGGAGGTTCCTTATGATTTCCTATGAAGAAAATTAGGTCATCCAAAAACAGAAAAGTTTAATTTTTGTTTTCCAACGTGTATGACTTTTATTTCCTTGCTTTACATGCATGAACTTTTAATTAAACAAACAAACATGTTTATTGAACATTGAAATGAGCAAGACACTAACCTAAATAATAGGGTCAGAAAGATAATAAATATTTGGTTGCTATTCTGAAATAATATAATATTAGAAGAGGTCTTAAACATGTGCACAATTTAATGCAATATGTTCTCTGTAAAATTGCTAAAATAGAAGCATAAATAAAAGTGCTTGAAGACAATTATTTTGAGGCAACTGGAAGGCTTTGCTGAGGAGATAACGTTTAAAGGGTGTATAGGAAGTGCAGATGTGTGAAAGTGAATTATGCATTAAAGGAACTGGAAGCATACAGAGTAGGGGTAGGTGAGGAGAATGAGGAGAGGAGATGGTGATAAACAGATCTAAAAAAATAACATTCTAGCAAAATTTTGAGGAATCTTTCCTGGAGGCTAAATGCACTTTAGTACTTAACACTAAGGTACAAACAGTCTGCAATATTTTATTTCTTAAAAAAAACAAAACAAAACAAAATCAGTTCTCTATCTTCAAGGCCCAAGTTAGTCAAAGGGAAAGTCAATCTCGAACAAGTTTGTGGGCTTCTGCCTACCCCTAGGCTAGAACACAAGCCGAGAGGCCCAGTGCAGTTTAGAGAGACAGGCTGTCTGGGCTTTAGGCCACACGGCTCACCTTTAATGTACCCTGAACCCATGTCACAGGAACAGAGCTCAAGCATATCTATAGAGACTCCTGCTGGAGTTTTGGTAGAAATTGCATTAAATCTATTAATCGGCTTAGGGAGAATGGACATCTTTACTATGTTGAGTCTCCTGATTCTTGAACACAGTACGTCTTTTCATTTCTTTAGGTCTTCTTTGATTTCTGTGATTAATGTGTTGATAATTTGAACATACAGTCTGTAACAATATTCGTTCTTCTGATGAGAACAGTGGTGGCGCTACTGCTTTTGTGTCAGTCTCAGGCTTACGCAATGCTTCTTGTGGCTTTTGTATTCGTGTACGGGACCACTCCTCTTGCCCATCCTTTCTAGGGTTCAAAAATAACCAGGGGACTCAGAAGTCCTGGTGTAAAAGCAGAAACTGCAGGACCCTGCTGTCTTCTCCATCTTGGGGGAATTAACCTTTCTTAGATTCAGCCACTCTCCAGTCCAAACACTGTGCTATTTTCTTTCTTCCTCTTGCACAATCCTGCAGGATATCTTTTCTCTAAGCCCTTAGCAACTGGTCTTTCAATCCTGAAAGATAGGGTAGGGAAAACAGCTGCCAGTACCAGTTAGCTTTTTCCTTTCCTTTTACTTTGTAATAAAAATAAATTTTCACTATATTCTCTATGGTGTATGAGGAGCTCATGAAGATTGTCCCCTACAGTGTAACCAAGATGGCAAGACCCAACTCAGTAAATAGAGATGTCTTCACCAAAATGGGGGCTCTAAATAGTGCCTCGTGGTTCTTTTGAGATGTGTTTCCTAGATACTTCTCTCATGGCTCAGAGGGTAAAAAATCTGCCTGCAATGCAGGAGACCTGGGTTCAATCCCTGGGTGGGGAAGGTCCCCTGGAGAAGGGATCCACTCCAGCATTCTTACCTGAAGAATTCCATGGATAGAGGCTACGGCCTATGCACTCATAAAGAGTAGGACATGACTGAGTGACTAACACTTTCACACTTTTTCAGCTACTTCCACAAGTTCATCAATACTTCTTCATCTTAAGTAAAGCAGGGCAACAACATATCTCCTTATGCCTGCAGACTGGCAACGAAACAGTGGGCTTCAGTGTGGCTTTCTTTGGAGTTTTGCTTTAAGGTTAAAAACTATAAATAAGAATATGAATTCCAGGAAGCAGCCTGACTGACCCTAAACTCTTTACTATTTTAAACCAGCCAGTTTAAGCAGACTCAAAGTTCATGGTAAAAGTGCATTTAATTGTTTGCCAGTAGGGTTTTAGTATGAATATAATTCCTGCTGTTGTACTGCTTTCTTTTAATAGATTTTCATTTTCTTCATCAGAAGACTTTGATGGGTTAAGGAGAGGTGATAATTAATAGATGAATACTTAATAAGCCCTTCCATTTGAATTATTTATAAATTGGGAAAAAATGATTATGATGTATAGGAGACTAAAGATAACCAAGCAAGATTTAAATCCTCATTCTATTTACTGAATAGTAAGTGACAAAACATCAGTGTGCCCCTCAAATTTATGATCTTCAATTTCCATCTCTAGTGCAGACCTTAACACCCAATTCTAGACTCACATACACAATTTCCAACCTTCATTCCCACTTGTATATGTCCTGGAAACATCTCAGTTTTATACATTCAAAACTGAGCTCATCTTTCCCAGAAAACCCATCTTGATGGAAGGCAAATCCCATCCTTCCAGGTGACCGGCCAAAACAGTATTGTCATCCCTAACTCCTCCCACTGCTTCGCACATCATGAGGATTCTGCCTCAAACTCCTGTTTGTTCCAACTTCAAACTAGAGTCAACACCTACTGACTCAACACCTTCATCACCCAAGCCGATAGCATCTCTCAGACTAGTTAGGAGGAGCAGCAGCCTCCTAACTAATCTCTCTGCTTTATCCTTTCTTTTCTACAGTTTATTCTCAACCAGCAACCTAAAATGACCTAAAATTGTAAGTCAGATCTTGCCATGTTCTCCTTTACTCAAAACCCTTGCAGGCTCCTGGTTTCATTCAGAGTTAAAGCCAGAGTCCTTACAACAGCCTAGAAATCTTCATCTGACATGTCCCATTACCTTTCTGCCCCCAGTCCTACCATTCCTCCACCTTGCTCACAACATATACCAACCAAAGCTCCCTTGCTTTTCAGAATATTCAAGACACATTTCAGAGTTTCAGCCTGTTTGTTTCTTCCCAGTAACTGTCTTTCTCCATCACATCACACCAACTTCTTCATGAGTTTCAAGTCTGTCCAAATGTCACTTTTACTCCTGAGACCCAGGCTGAATATTCCACGTAAAATCACAGCCCACCTTAACACAGATAACCTTCTTGCATATCTTGCTCTACTTTTTCTTTTTCTATATAACTCACTACCTTCTAACATAACACATATTTTGTTATGTTCTTATTTATCCTATTTTCCCTAAATTATAAGGTCCATGAAAATAGGAACTTTTGTCTTCTTCACTCAGTAATTTCACTGAAGCACCCAGAGGAGTACCTGACATGGAAGAGATGCTCAATATGTATTTGACTGAATGACCTTGGGCAAATCATCAGCATCTCTAAGCTCAGTTTACCAACTTTGAGCAGATTAAAGAAGGAAAAGCCTTGTCATCATCATTTTGCTGTTATTATTAATTCCACTCTAAATTAAGCCATTAAATTTAAGCACTGAAATTCCTATGGTGCATAATTTGAAGACTGTTGGAATTTTATTCAAACTGAAAGTAAATAAATAGGTTCTGAAGGACTTTACTTGTAGTAAAATGAATAAACTTTATTGAGAGGACTTTGTGACTTCTATTTTAATTTCTTGTCCTAAAGATTTTTAAATTGCATTTTCGAGTTCATGTCTATGTCTAGATAACTGACATTATTGAAGAAGTGGCACATGCTGAGATGCTGCTGTATCCACTTTAAGATCCTCCCTGACCAGGGCTGAGTCTGATAGATTAAACAGAACTTGATCAATGAATCCATCCCTGCATCCTCTGACTAAAGATAAAAAGTGGTTTTAAGAAAATATTCTTGCTTCTAATAAAACTTCCATTCTCATTTTGTAAATTGTTCTTTTCCAAATATCTTACATGAAGAGAGTTAAAAGCTTGTTTATAGCAATGCACTTTGGTGATTCTAGCCAGGTTCATTTAGCCATAGATAAAATGCTTCTAGTTCATATAAATTCTTATGACACACACAGAGAAAAGACAATATTTCTAATCTTTAAAAAAAGTGACTCTTAAAAATTATTTGAGTCATCTATATTTCAACTCCTTAGATGTACGTGTGTCTGTGTGCATGTGTGTCTTTAAATTAGAAATCTACTCTGCCAATGACTTCAAATTCTAAGGGAATATTTATAAATACTGTTCAGACAATTTGATCAGTTCTACTTTATATTCATTTCATATTTACATATAAGTTCTACTATAGGTATAGAAGTAAGTCAATAATATAATATGTAAACTGCATAGATACTATTCTTTTTATACCAAAGTTGGTTCTTTTTAATAAATATTTTTGATGACTAAAGCCAAGTTTATTTTAGATTTAAATAGCATTCTCTACTCTTATTGCCATGCCTACAAATGAAACAAGTAGTTTGCTATTGTTATTTTTTAGTCACAAAGTCATGTCCAACTCTTTGTGACCCCATGGACTGTAGTCCAAGAGTTTCCTCTGTCCATGGGATTTCCCAGGATGGGATTTCCCAGGCAAGAATACTGGAGTGGGTTGCCATTTCCTTCTCCAGGGTATCTTCCCAACCCCGGGATCAAACCCGGGTCTCCCGCACTGTAGGCAGATGCTTTTACTGTCTGAGCCACAGGGAAGTCTCTCAGTTATCAAAATTCAATTCAATTTTAAAACTTAGTTAAGTTCATGCTACTGTTTTACAAAGATGTTAATCCAGATCTTTCAGAAAGATCTTCATGGGCAAATGCTAATCCTTAAGCAACCAACTGAAATATGTATCCAGAACTTTAGATTCCTTAATTTTCAATTGGAATTCAGACATTCCATTCTGAAAAATGTAAACTATAAAATGATTAAAAAGAAGGCTAAAGAGTCTAAGTGGAGGAAATAATATTTGAAAATACCCAAGAAGTGCTAGTTATTATCCTTGGTACATAAAATATGCCTGAGACTGCATGTTCCTATCAATATTTATTTAAGCTTTTTGAAAGAATGAGTATATATCTTGCAAAAAATCCTTGAATCAGGGGAAATTAATCATGATAAAAGGTACATTCTCTTAAAGCCTCATTTCAACCGTCACAATTTCACTCTTTCAGTTTCTCTACTTTAAAAAAAATCAGGTAGGCAAAGTCCATAGATGAACACAGTCTATTTCATCTTTGCCACAATGTGATGAAAATTTGAAATTTTGAATCATTTCCTATCTTTTTTCAGGAACAATTAAAGGAAAGTGTACTCTTCTGATAGAAATAAGAATTTTTTAAAAAATACCTTTGCTCAAAGGACTTTTAGACATCAACCTGAAGTATTCAAAGTAAAGTGTAACCATGTTGAAGTGTTTTGCTGACACAGTTGTATTTGTGCACCTTGGTGCAGATGTGCCCTTGGAATTACTGTAGCAACAGGAGGATTTATGCTTTTAGCTACGCACGTATGTGATTCTGCTTATAAATTTTCACAGCTAACCATGATGAACACACATAGCTACCTATAAAGTTCAACCTTGCAGGGTACAAAAGTTGAAGGTAAGAATTCATAAAATTAAATACTGAACTTTATGATGAGGAAGTATACAACTGTAGGAGAAAAATGATTTGACTAAAATTATTTTTAAAGGTTTGGATATGGTAAATATTTTGTATCACAGGGAAAAGATGTGCATTTTTTCTATCTAATGCCTTTCATTTTTAAAAAATTTTAATGGAGGATAATTGCTTAACAAATTTGTGTTGGTTTCTGCCGTACAACAACATGAGTCAGCCATAAGTATACATATATCCCTTCTTTCTTGATCCACCTTCCCACCCAGGTGTGCATTCTAAAATAATTATGAATGTATAGAGTCACATTTTTTAAACCTGCATTTTATGAACAGAATGATTGTTTTAAGTCTGTATCATGTATACACTACTATGAGTTGTGAATAGGCATTTGCTTTCAGGCAGTGTCAGGAAATGTGATAAATCAAATGCTCACAGAGAAGGTAGAATATGGATTCCAGGTTGCCTCTGCACTGTTCAATGCCAGGGAGTGGTAGTTTATCTGAAATGAAGAGAATATTTCTTCCTATATATATCATATTTATTCACAACCCATCCTTATGAGCTGATCCAATTTCAGAATCACTTTCCTGTGTATCCTATATGTTCTCTTAGATGGAACTTGGATAGAAAAAAAAATCTACAAGTGCTTCACTCTCTAGATGTGACAACCAGAAAGCCAAATCCTCCAGGCAACACTTTGCAACATACAGCTCATCCCTTGCATGGTCAAACAAACTTAATTCACTGAGGTCTGTGTTGCCCATAACCAAAGATTTGAATTTTCATAATCTGTGCTGTTTAAACCCTCTGGCTTATTCCCTTCCTTTTAGATTCAAAGTGATTTGCTTCACATACATCATGAAAACATTCTACTGCCTTCTGGGTCAATGCTTAACACTCCACTGCTTTCCCTCTTGTATTAGATGTCAAATGTTACAGCAAACTTGGATCTCAACAGTGGATCAAAAGTTTCTACTAGTTGAAAGTGTCCCATACTAGTTTTTTCTTCTCCCTTCTTCAGAACTTGTGCTTCATCCCACTTCCTCTGACACCTTTCTCCAAGGAGTTGGTAAGCTGGAATGGTAACATCTCTTTTACAGGTTTATATACCCTGATGGTTCAGCAGGTAAAGAATCCACCTGTAATTCAGGAGACAATGGAAATGTGGGTTCGATCCCTGGGTTGGGAAGATCCTCTGGAGGAAGAAAATGGCAATCCACTCCAGTATATTTTGCCTGAAAAGTCCCGTGGACAGAGGAGCCTGGTGGGCTACAGTCCAAAGGGTTGCAAAGAGTTGGACACGACTAAATGAGTAAGCATGCACGCTCATACTGTACCAATATTTCAGGTTCTAAAGCAAAAATTTCTTGGGCACCTACTTTTGCTAGATGCTTTCATGTTATTTTACTTATTCCTCTTGACAACCTTACAAGGTAGCGGTTATTATTCTCACCTTATACAATTGAGGAAATTGAGAGTTGAACAATTAATAAGTAACAAAGTCAGAATTTGAACTTAGAGTCCTCTGATTCCAAGAGCCATGTGCTTTTCACTATGTAACCCTTTTATTCAATTCAGAGAACACTTTAGATGCCTATAATCTAGGGAATGACAGTATGAATTCCAGGGGTAGGAAAAAGGACAGTAAGAGAGGTATTTTTGAGTCGGGGATTTTATTAAAAGTAAACTACCCACATCAATTACATATAAAACTAGCCCATTCTCCCAATAGGAATCCTGATTTCCAAGTTTATGGCTAATCATCACTGCAGGTCAACCTTAATGAATTCTGTCTCTCAGGATGCTTCAAAGTGACCTCCAACCTGCCCAGAGTCAGATGCACAGTAGAAAAAAGAGACATGGTTTTGGTACCTTTTGTAATTATTTGTGCTTAGTCATTCAGTCATGTCTGACTCTTTGAGACACCATGGGCTGTAGCCCGCCAGGCTCCTCTGTCAATGGGGATTCTCCAGGAGAGAACACTGGAGTGGGTTGCCATGCCCTCCTCCAGGGGAATCTTCCCAACCCAGGGATTGAACCCAGGTCTCTTGTTGCAGGCAGTTCTTTACCACCTGAGCCACAAGGGAAGCCCAATTATACTGGTGTGGGTAGCTTATCCCTTCTCCAGGGGATCTTCCCAACCCAGGAATCAAACTGGGGTCTCCTGCATTGCAGGTGGATTCTTTACCAGCTGAGCTAAGAGTTGTGGTTGATATCTGTTCAAACTTTTGTGCGGATCCAATAAGAGTTTGGAGAAGTTTATATGTGAGACAAGCCTCTTTTATGACACCTGTTTCAAGATTCTGAACCTATTTCTTTGCCATGAAATGCTCACATCGACTGAAGAATAGTTTTTTCCTTCCACAGTCTCCACTCAGCATTTTACCAGCAGGCACATGACATTTGGATACTTCCCTGTTTTGATATGACTGCTTTAATGTCAAGGACATTCTGATGAAGCTGTTTTGACCCAGCTGTGAGAACATTTTGATCTAGCTTAAAACCACTTTAAAAAAATTAGTAGTGACACACACACAGCCCTAACTCATATTCTATTCAAGTTACTTCTTAAACCAACTCCTTAAGCCTGGCGTGCTGCAGTCCATGGGGCTGCAAAGAGTCAGACACAACTGAATGATTGAAGAACAAAAATTAAATAAAAGTATGGCAAAAACCACTACAATATTTTAAAGTAATTAGCCTCCAACTAATAAAAATAAATGAAAAAAATCAGGATAATCAAGAGGATTTTTTAACTAGGAAGATAATTACAATTTTGATATAGTTACTCTGAGAAAGTGGTGTGATACCTAGTTGAAGATTTAAATAAGGAAATTGGAAATATAGGACTATAATAATTTGAGACTTATACAAATACAAATAATATATAATTTGAGACTTAAGATACAAACGTGTGAGGTATTAACAGTGAAATAAATGAAGTCGTACAACCCTGAAAAAAAAAATAAAAGGTAAAAATTCTGACACCAATTGCCTGGGACACATTACTTCAGTGTGGATCTGTGAGCTAGAAAATCCTTCTGTTTTACAGTCCTAGGTTACTATGGCAATGATGGGTCTCCCAGTTTTAGATGGTGATATAGGTATATCTCGTCTTTCCGTTACTCCCTGAAACCAACCAAAAGCAACCGGGAGCATAGAAAACAAAGAAGTTTCTTCTTCATTATAAATATGAAACACTGTAACCCCTACTCACACACAAGAAGATGAGCAGCTTTGTGGGTCCATAGTGAGGGAGCGTACCACCTGCCGCTGTAGATATGGAGCAGAGATCCTAATTCATCAGAAGCTGTGGGGAGGCTTTGAGAATTTCCCTGAACTCTTTTGAGGTCTTAGAGCAGTGGAGCCATAAGAAGAGAGTAGACACAGCGTCAGTGCAAGAACAAGGCTGATAATGTGGCAAGAGCCTGGGGAAATGGTAGATGTACAACCCCAAGACTGGTCACACATGGGACTTGGATCTAAGATAGGAAGATCGCCTGCCCTGAGTGGCTTCCCTGGTGACTCAGAAGGTAAAGAATCTGGCTGCAAAGCAGGAAACCCGGGTTCAATTCCGGGTCAGGAGAATCCCCTGGAGAAGGGAATGGCCATCCACAACAGTATTCTTGCCTGGAGAATGCCATGAACAGAGCAGACTTGCGGTCTACAGCCCATGGGATCTCAGAGTCAGACACAAATGAGTGACTAAGACTTTCACCAATAGGAAGATCACCTGCCCTGAGTAGAATTAACTCTCTGGTGAAAAATGTTGATGAGAAAGTGTTCGCAGACAACAGACCAAGGAATCAAAGTCTAAGCTACCAACACTCTTTGGATCTTCCCCAGCTCTACGGTCCTAGAAATAGCTGATCCAGGAAGAAACCCTCATTCAAACATGAGACACAACAATTTAAAACAAAAGTAAACATTGGCAGTCTAACACTTAAGGGGAAAATATTTCAAGAAAAAAAAAGAAGAGAAACCACAAAGACAGACTAAGGTACACATTAGTATTATCTGAAATGATTAAATTTTTCAGTAAATAATTCTCTAAGAAACCAGATACTTTAAATAAAGCATGGCTTCTCTAAGACAAGAATTCACAGACAGGCTCAAAGAAGAAATGATAACAGAAGGAGATGAGATGTGACCTTTGTAGATCTCAGAAACAGTTTGTATAAAATAGAGATTATTAGTTCCAGATGGTTTGGTCAAACTTATCCATAAAAAGTCCTGACTATGTGGTGTTGCTCCCTAATGAGGCAGGAGTTTTGTTGTGTTTACCAACTCATGCATTAAGATTGTTCAGGGTTTCCTGAGCTAATTAGAACAGTTTTGGCTATATCTGCTATCTTTTGATATATGCTGATTTTGATGTTATTCATTTAGTACTATATATTTCATAATTGTGTGATGTTTCTTCATGTAAATCATAGGTTATTTAAGACTGTGAGGATTTTTAAATATTGAAATGTATGGGGATTGTTTCTTCAATTTCTTTTTGTCAATTAATTTTATTGGATATAGTTGCTTTACAATACTGTGTTAGTTTACTGTACAACAACATATACACACACATTGTTTAGTCACTAAGTCATGTCCCACTCCTTGTGACCCCATGGACTGTAGCTCTCCAGCCTCCTCTGTCTAAAGGATTCTCTAGGCAAGAATACTGGAGTGAACTGCCATTTCCCTCTCCAGGCTATCTTCCTGAGCCGGGGATCCAATCTGTATCTCCTCTGTCTCCTCTTTGGCAGGTAGATTCTTTACCACTGAGTCACCTGAGAACTCTGTGTGTGTGTGTGTGTGTGTGTGTGTGTGTATAATACATAAATAATATATAAATGCATAAATAATATATAAATATATCCACTCCCTTTGGACTTCTTTCTCATTCAGACCACCACAGAGCATTAAGTAAAATTCTTTTTATTTCTACATTCTAAATGTACTTTATCAAGCTAAGACAATGGAGTTCATGTAATATTTTGGCTCTTTGTTGTTGTTAAAAATGTTTTTATGGCCTAGCACATAATCCAGTAGTAATTTTTAAGGTTTCTTGTGTGTATGTGTGTGGTTTTGGCAGGGGAGTAGGGGAAGGAGTGACGGCATGTGTCTCTCTCTCAATCTTTCTCTTTCTCTCTATCCCTTTCCTTCTCCCTTTTTTCTCCCTCCCTTCTCCTCTCTTTCTCTCCCAAGCCTTCAGGAAGTCTAGTTAAAAGTTTCACCTGGGCTGAGCTGTGGTGTGAAGAATGAGAAGGGCCTGCCCTGGAATTTGGAAGCTGTAGTGGAGGAATCGCAACATAAACCTCAGCAGAAGCATTTGCCCCAGACAAGGTTTGCATGAGGGTCAGATAGCACAGGGGCAGCTGTGACGTGGGTGACAGACAAGCAGGTTCAGTTCAGCTCAGTTCAGTCTCTCAGTCGTGTCCAACTCTTTGTGATCCCATGGACCGCAGCACGCCAGGCATCTCTGTCCATCACCAACTCCCGGAGTCTGCTCAAACTCATCTCCATTGAGTCAGTGATGTCATCCAACCATCTCATCCTCTGCTGTCCTCTTCTCTTCCTGCCTTCAGTCTTTCCCAGAATCAAGGTCTATTCCAGTGAGTTAGTTATTTGCATCAGGTGGCCAGAGGATTGGCGCTTCAGCTCCAGCATCAGTCCTTCCAATGAATATTCAGGACTGATTTCCTTTAGGATTGACTTCTGTGATCTCCTTGCAGTCCAAGGGATTCTCAAGAGACTTCTTCAGACAAGCAGGTAGGAGAAGAGGAAGATGAAACAGTAGACCCTCTGTCCTGAGGCAGATATTTGGTCAAGAAAATAGGAGATCATTTGAGAGGAACATTTTTCTGTCCAGTTAAGTTAGGTCTGGAGGGGCTTAGGTTACAGCAACTTAAGAAACAGAAGTGAACTGATTTTATAGTTACAGGATGACGTGCTCTTTCTCTCGGTACCAGAGTTTTCTTTGGTCAGGCAGGTTGTGAACTGCAGTATTTGCCCCCTCTCAAGTGGGCTTTGAGCAAGGCTGTGCCATTTCAGTACAAGGGAAGAGTCAGGTTTCTGCTTGTTTTTTTGTTTGTTTTGGTAGTGGTTTTTGTTTGCTGTCTTGAAGCAGAGACAAATATCCTGAGGGGTGTTAGAACTTTTAAAGACATTATGGCTGAATGTTGTCATAAAATTTGCCCTGGAATTAACCATTTACAAAACAAGCTACTGGACATTCCTGGTGGTCCAGTGGTTAAGAATCCACCTGCCAATGCAGGGGACATAGTTTTGCAAAAATTCCACATGCCATAGGGCAAGTAAGCCAATGCACCCCAACTTCTGAAGACCATGTGCCTTGGAGTCTCCACTCCACAACAAGAGAAGCCACCACAATGAGAAGCCCACGCACTGCAACTAGAGACAAACCCCCACTCTTCACAACTAGAGATAGCCCACACTCAGCAACAAACACCCAGCACAGCCAAAAATAAAGAAATAAAATAAAAACAAAATATTTTAAAGGGGCTATTAAGTAACATTGGCTTAGCATTCTTAATTTTTAAAAAAATTCACATTTTGGTAAACTAAAAAAAGGAGAATCTTGGCACATGAAGTCACCAGCACCTTAAAATAGAGACTTGAGGTTTTCCTACACACATTGCTTCTCAGATTTGCCGATCTCAAAAACAATACTGAGAAGAGAAAAGAGAACTTAAGTGGGGAAGAAGAGGGTCTGCATACAGATTTCAAACATTGAGTGATGGGGCTGTTGTTACACTGGGGCCACTGCAGCCACAACTTCAGAAACACCATCCTCTGTGTATGCAATTCACATTGTATCTATAAGGTTCACTGTAAAAATTCACAGGAGTCATGTGACAGCTTTCCCACAGATCAACCATTAAATTCTGCCCATCAGTCTTTTGTCCAATGGTTAACGAGTATCATTTTCTGAAGTTGTGTTTTATTATATTTTCTTTGGAGAGAGAATACTGATTTAATGATTTCACTAGAGCCAATTTGTAATTGACAATTTGCTGTGAAATGTATCACAGTTGTCTTGGTTTTGATTTATGGCCAGACCCAGAATTAATCTTGGGTCCAGAGCTTTATTGCATCTGAGCTCAGCTACTGCTCACCCCACTGCAACTTCCTTGAAAGACCTCATTTTAAAGGTTTTCCAAGTAATCAGAGAGAACCACTGTATACATCTAGCAATGCTTCTGCTCCAAAGTATACTACGAGAGAGCACAGTGAAAAAGACTACCAAAAATCTTTTAAATTTCCTTCTATTTTTATTGCAATGGCAAAAGAGCTTATTACCATTTAAACTGGGTTGGACACAACTGAGCCCTTGTTTGGGGGGCTTCCCAAGTGGCACTAGTGGTAAAGAATCTGCCTGCCAATGCAGCAGAAGCAAGAGACCTGGGTTCAGTCCCTGGGGTTGGGAAGATCCCTTGGAGAAGGAAATGGCAACTACTGTAGTATTCTTGCCTGGAAAATTCCATGGCCAGAGGAACATGGTGGTTTACAGTCCACAGGGTTGCAGAGTTGGGCACAACTGAGTTAAATTGGGAGGAATAAAAAATATGCACAACTCTGAAACACACATCCATGGGAAGGTAGGGGGTGTCAGGGAATATACTGCTCAAAGGTGGGTAGGACTCAGAGATGCCTGGTGTGCACATCTTATTTGGTAATAAAACACTGATTTCACATTTTGAAGCAGTTGCTTTATGTGGTCAAGATAAAAGGATCACATCAAAATGTCAATGCTGTCAACATGTCATGTCAAAATGACTTAGTCGAAATGTCTGATCGCATGTCAGAATGCTCTGGTTTCAAGATTTCACTCCTTCACCCTTGGAATATCATCAAGCTCCTGATAAAAGCCAAAACTGTCTTACATATATCACCTTGGTCTTTAGCATCTCTGCTCAGCATTTTCCACTTGATTTCTTCTTTGATTTCTAATAATTTTTCAAATATCCAGTACAGGTTAACTTATTCTTAAGAACAACAATGACAAAATCAGCAAAGACTCAAAACTTAGACTATGTGCTAGACTCTATTATAAGCACTTTACATAGATGGACTTGTTGAATCTTGCACAATTCCTAGGAACAGGCATTATTTTTACTCCCAGTTTAAAGGTGAGGAAACTAAGGCAGAAAAAAAAATGGTATTTGGCCTAAGATCACAGTAGCAATACTGAGACTCACACTTAAAAATTCTGGCTCCAGAGCCTGGGGTTTCAGGCACTGTTGAAAGCAAAGTAGACTGTGTTGTACGACACTATGTTCTCTGCTCTGTCACTCTGTCATGTCCATCTCTTTGTGACCCCATGGACTGTAGCCCACCAGGCTCCTCTGTTCATGGGATTCTCTAGGCAAGAATACTGGAGCAGGTTGCCATTTCCGTCTCCAGGGGATCTTTCCCACCCAGGGATTGAACCCATGTTTCCTGAGTCTCCTGTATTGCAGGTGGACTCTTTACCACTGAGCCATCTGGGAAGTCACTAAAGCTTAGGTATTGATGAGCCTGATTCTATCCTGTCCACAACTAGCACACCCACTGGTGGTATAAATAAACTCTTTTCTCCAGATTATTGGTAACACTATAGATTATTTTTGTCGACTGATACTATGGACTGAATTGCATCCCCACTCAGAATTCATACATTGAAGCCCTAACCCATAGTTTCTAAGAAAGTTAATTATTTGGAGACAGAGCCTTTAACAGGGAAATTAAGGTTATGGGAGATGAAATGGAGGAGTGGCTCCTAATCCAGTCCAGCTGGTACTCTTATAAGAAGAGAGCAGGAGATAAAGACAGAGAAGAAGGGATGTGCTGGTACAGAAAGAAAAGATCATTTGAGAAGGACATCAAGTAGCCATCTGAAAGCCAAGGAGAGAGGCCTCAAGAGAAATCAGACCTACCAACCCCTCGATCTTGGACATCCAGCCTCTAGAACTGTGAAAAAATAAATAAATGTCTGTTGTTTGGCAGTATGGTGGAAGTGAAAGTGTTAGTCACTCTGTCGTGTCTGACTCTTTGGGACCCCATAGACTGACAGCAAGAATACTGGAGTGGATAACCATTCCCTTCTCCAGGGTATCTTCCCAACCCAGGGACTGAACCTGGGTCTCCCACATTGCAGGCAGATTCTTTGCTGTCTGAAGCACCAGGGAAGCCCTTGGCAGTATGCTACTGACACAAACACAGAAATATAGATCAATGGAGCAGGGTGAAAATCTAGAGATAAACCCACACAGATACGGTCACCTAGTCTAAGAAAAAGGAGGCAAGAATATACAATGGATAAAAGACAGTCTCTTCTGGAAGTGATACTGGGAATACTGGTTAGCTATATGTAAATGAATGAAATTAGAACATTCCCTAAAATCATACACAAACATAAACTCAAAGTGGATTAAAGATACTATAAAACATCCAGTCAGGATGGCTGCTATCCAAAAGTCTACAAGCAATAAATGCTGGAGAGGGTGTGGAGAAAAGGGAACCCTCTTACACTGTTGGTGGGAATGCAAACTAGTACAGCCGCTATGGAAAACAGTGTGGAGATTTCTTAAAAAACTGGAAATAGAACTGCCATATGACCCAGCAATCCCACTTCTGGGCATACACACTGAGGAAACCAGATCTGAAAGAGACACATGCACCCCAATGTTCATCGCAGCACTGTTTATAATAGCCAGGACATGGAAGCAACCTAGATGCCCATCAGCAGATGAATGGATAAGGAAGCTGTGGTACATATACACCATGGAATATTACTCAGCTATTAAAAAGAATTCATTTGAATCAGTTCTAATGAGATGGATGAAACTGGAGCCCATTATACAGAGTGAAGTAAGCCAGAAAGATAAAGAACATTACAGCATACTAACACATATATATGGAATTTAGAAAGATGGTAACGATAACCCTATATGCAAAACAGAAAAAGAGACACAGATGTACAGAACAGACTTTTGGACTCTGTGGGAGAAGGTGAGGGTGGGATATTTCAAAAGAACAGCATGTATACTATCTATGGTGAAACAGATCACCAGCCCAGGTGGGATGCATGAGACAAGTGCTCCGGCCTGGTGCACTGGGAAGACCCAGAGGAATTGGGTGGAGAGGGAGGTGGGAGGGGGGATCGGGATGGGGAATACGTGTAAATCTATGGCTGATTCATATCAATGTATAACAAAACCCACTGAAATGTTGTGAAGTAATTAGCCTCCAACTAATAAAAAAAAATAAATTAAAAAAAAAAGATACTATAAAACTCTTAGAGGAAAACATAGACAGGACACTCTTTGACATAAATCACAGCAACATCTTTTTTGATCCACCTCCTAGAGTAATGAAAATAAAAATAAACAGATGGAACCTAATTAAACTTAAAAGCTTTTTCATAACAAAGGAAACCATAAACAAAATCAAAAGACAACCTTCAGAATGGGAGAAAATATTTGCAAATGAAGCAACTGAGAAGGGATTAATTTCTAAAACACACAAATAGCTCATGCAACTCAATATCAAAAAAGCAAACAGTGCAATCAAAAAAGTAGTCAGAAGACTTAAACAGATATTTCTCCAAAAAAGATATGTGCATGTGTGCTCAGTCGCTAAGTCATGTCCTACTCTTTGCAACCCTATGGACTGTAGCTCACCAGGCTCCTCTGTCCAGGGATTTTCCAGGCAAGGATACTGGAGTGGATTGTCATTTCCTCCTCCAAGGGATCTTCCCAACCAGGGATAGAACCTACATTTCCTGCCTGCAGATTCTTGACCACTTGATCTACCTGGTAAGCCCCCGAAGAAGATACACAGGTAGCTAAAAAGTGAATGAAAAGATGCTCAATGTAACTAATTACTAGAGAAATGTAAATCAAAACTACAATGAGGTATTACCTTACACTGGCCAGAATGGAACATGGTCAAAAAATCTACAAACCATAGATGCTGGAGATGGTGTGGAGAAAAGGGAACTCTCCTACACGGCTGGTGGGAATGTAAATGCCACAGGATGGAAGTTCCTTAAAAAACTAAAAATAGAGCTCCCCTGTGATTCAGCAACTGCACTTCTGAGCATATATCTGGAGGAAACCATAACTTGGAAAGATACATGCACTCCAATGTTCATAGCAACACTATTTACAACAGTCAGGACATGGAAGCAACCTAAATATCCAACAGAGGAATGGATAAAGACATGATACATATATAAAGTGGGATCTTACTCGACTTTAAAGAAAGAACAAAACAATGCCATTTGCAGCAGCATGGATGGACCCAGAAAATGTTATCTGAGTGAAGTCAATCAGACACAGAAAGACAAATATCATATTGTAGGGGGAATGTCTAATTTCCTTGGTTCTGTCTCGCTGCAGCAAAAATTTGAAATAGCGGACCAGTGCTACAGTTCTGTTACAGCTTAGCTTTATTTGGCTAGCAAAAGAAAATACATCCTCATCCTTGAGGCATGAGGACGGGTTGACCCAAAAGAAGAGAGCGGTCTCAATTTTGGCTCCTCTTTTTATATGTTTTTTCTCCTCCCCCTGAGCCTGCCCTATGTAAATTGGGCTAGCCAGGAGGGCTGTTTGTTTCACCTGAGGTTCTCACTCCAGTCTTCGGACCTTCCTTTGTTCTATTTTCGTGGGCTTCTCCCTTCTTTGTCCTTCAGCCACTGTCATTTTGGACTCCTTTTTCCTATTCTACCTACCTAACAATATGATATCACTTATAAGTAAAATCTAAAAAAGGGATACAAATGAACTTACCTACAAAACAGAAATAGAGTTACAGATGTAGAAAACAAACAAGATTACCAGTGGGTAAGAGTGGGAAGAACAAACTGGGAGTTTGGGATTGACATATACACACTGCTATATATAAATAGGTAACTAATGAGTACCTATTGTATAGCACAGGGAACTCTGCTCACTACTCTGTAATGGCCTACATGGGGAGAGAATCTAAGAAAGAGTGGATATATGTATGTATATGTATAACTGATTCACTTTGCTGTACATCTGAATCTAACACAACATTGTAAATCATCTATATTCCAATAAAAATTTTTTAAAGTGTTGCTTGGGTCACCCAGTCTGTGGTGTTTTATTCCAGTGGTCCTAGAAGAGAAATACAATTGGTAAACCTATTTGGGCATATACAGATCGATGTATGAATGTTTTATAAAATATATTTTTAATATTTCAGTTTCAAAGATGTAGCCCATAAAAGTTGGCTTTTCAGGCAACTTGGTATATCAGATTGTTTCCTGACAAGGACCTACCATATAACACAGGGAACTATCCTCAATATTTGGTAAATAACCTAAAGAGAAAAGAATCTGAGAAAGAACATATGTGTGTGTGTGTGAATTGCTGTGCTATACACCTGAAAAAATAAGACATTGTAAATCAACTATACTTAAATTTTAAGAAAGGAAAAAAATTGGTTCTTACTGCCTGATGATTTTGATTGACTGGTGTGTGTGATAATAAGCATGTGTGTATTGTCTGTATTAAGCCCTATTAATAATAATAGCCATTATTTTTCTTTTAGGGATTGATTTACAATTTTTGTAGTGGATGATTGTATTAGGTGGGTAATACTGTCATTTGTGAGCCAAAATTATGTATAGCTCTTTGAAATAAAACTTGATTCCATTTCACTTATGAATATTGATAGTTGATTTAGTTAATGTTGTGATTAGGCAGTTTATGTCAGATTTTATTTTAACAAAAAATAAAATAAATACACACAGCAGTTATATGTGTTGTATTTTTTCCATAGAAACAGCAAATGTAAATTCACTTAAATTGATATGCCCTATTAAAAATTCACTTGGTGATAATTAATGTTTTTCTTCTAAAACAAGGTTTTCCAGAATATATGACATTTTGTAATTAGTGGGCTTCCCTGGTAACCTAGCTTGTGGAGAATCCACCAACAATGAAGGAGACCCCAGTTCAATTCCTGGGTTGGGATGATCCCCTGAAGAAGGGTTAGGCTACCCATTCCAGCATTCTTGGGCTTCCCTGAGGGCTCAGACATTAAGAATCCCCCCTACAATGCAGGAGACCTGGGCTTAATCCAGTTAACATTTTTCAGTGAATATCTTTTTGTTTGAATAGGAATATTAGGATATCTAATGCAAAATGCAAAGGAGAAAAACCACCATATTTGAAAACTGTGTTTCTTGTCACTAGTTAAACATATCCTGAATTAAATTAACTTTGAGTCTGTATTTATTGAAAAGTTTAAAATATATTCTTCTCATATAAAAAAATCTGTAGCTTTGAATAATAAAGGCAATCATATATAGTCATACCTTGGAGATATTGTGAGTTTAGTTCCAGAACACTGCAAAAAAACCAAATAATGTAAAGTGAGTCACAAAAGTTTGGTTTTTCAGCTTTATAAAGGTTATGCTTACCTTATACTATAGTCTATTATGTATAACATTATATCTAAGGAGTTACATACTTTAATTTAAAACACTTCATTGATAAAACATGCTAATCATCTTCTGAGCCTTCAGTGAGTCATAGTCTTTTTGCTGGTGGAGGGTTTGTAAATTTTGAAAATTACTAAAATGTGATACAGAGACATGAAGTGAAAAATGGTGGCAATAGACTTGCCTGATACAGGGTTGCCACAAACCTTCAATTTTTAAAAATCTGTGAGTGTAATAAAATGAGGTATCTGTACCTTATCATCCCAAGAGACCACTCAGCACTACATTGAATATAGCTATTGTTGTTTTTCAGTAGCTCAGTCCTGTCCGACTCTTTGCAACCCCATAGATTGCAGCGTGCCTGGCTTCCCTGTCCCTCACCAACTCCCAGAGCCTACTCAAACCCAAGTCCATCACGTTGGTGATGCCATCCAACCATCTCATCCTCTGTCGTCCCCTTCTCCTCCTCCCAGCATCAGGTCTTTTCCAATGAGTCAGCTCTTTGCATCAGGTGGCCAAAGGACTGGAATTTCAGGTTCAGCGTCAGTCCTTCCAATGAATGTTCAGGATAGATTTCCTTTAGGATGGACTGGTTTGCTCTCCTGCTGTCCAAGGGACTCTCAGGAGTCTTCTCCAGCATCACAGTTTGAAAGCATTAATTCTTTGGCACTCAGCCTTCCTTATGGTCCAACTCTCACATCAGTACATGACTACTGGAAAAACCGTTGCTTTGACTATATGGACTTTTGTCAGCAAAGTGATGTCTCTGCTTTTTAATATGCTGTCTAGGTTTGACATAGTTTTTCTTCCAAGGATCAAGAGTCTTAATTTCATGGCTGCAGTCATCATCTGCAGTGGTTTTGGAGCCCAAAAATAGTACCTAAATTCTAAATAAATGCTCGAAAATGAGATTTGTCATATCAAAGCTTAAGGTAAAATCTTATAAGCAAAAAATTTTGAAATTGTGATTCCAAATTAACTAGGTATTTATTTCTCCATTACTGGTTTGTTTCATTTTAGCATAAAAAATGTGATTTAAAAAAACCCAATACCTATAAGAATGAATTAGTATAGCTACTTTAGAGAGGAAGTTGATAATATTTTTGTAACAACAAATTGGTATATACAACCCAAAATTTCTATTTATCTTTGCAAATACTCAAAAGTTAGAGAAACTTATGTACAAGAATGTCCAGTGTAGCATCATTTCTAGTAATAAAATGCCTATCAATATGGGAACAGGAAAATAAAGTGCAACCAAATGGATGAATGCTAGGTATCCAAAAATCAGGCATTAAAAAGTTATGAATACTGTGTTACTGCCAAAAAATTAGGAGGTATTCTGGAAATATTCTTAAAAGCAAGTGAAAAGAGAAAGCAAGACACTTCTTATACTTCTATTCCTTTCATATAGTTTTTTTTAAGGCAACATTCTATATAGATACTTACATGCTGAAAGTTGCATGATTTTGTTTGTTTGCTTTTCTTGAAATTGATTGAGACTTTTTTCCCCATGTAAACGTTTCTGTTTCTTTTTTTTAAATTGCAGTATAATTGCTTTATCATGTTGTATCAGTTTATGTTGTATAACAAAGTCCATGGGGTCACAAAGAGTCAGACACGACTGAGCAACTGGGCTGTCTGACAAAGTGAATCAGTTATATGTATACATATATCCCTTCCCTCTTGAATCTCCCTCCTTCTCGCCTCCCCCCCACCCCTCTAGATCACCACAAAGCACCAAGTTGAGCATCCTGTGCTATATAGCAGCTTCCCACTAGCTATCTCTTTTACTCATGGTACTATGTATGTGTCAGGGCTACTCTGAACAGGAAACTTTAATACGAATTAAATTGAAGGCAGAGAATGGGGAGGTTTTCTGTCTTAGATTTGTGCCTTCCCATTGCCTTTGAATTTCTAACCATGTGCACAAATTATATGTCTTATGTGTTAGTCGCTCAGCTGTTTCCAACTCTTTGCAACCCCATGAACTATAGCCTGTCAGGCACCTCTATCCATGGAATTCTCCAGGCAAGAATACTGGAGTGGGTTGCCATTTCCTTCTCCAGGGGATCTTCCCAACTCAGGGATTGAACCCATGTCTCTTATGTTTCCTGTGTTGACAGTCAGGTTCTTTACCATTAGCACCACCTGGGAAGCCCTGAGCCACCAGGGATTATTAAATCAATAAGCCATTGTGGGTGTTTCCTTTCAGATTTGTGTGTGTGTGTGTGTGTGTGTCTATTTGGGGGGAAAAAAAAGTAGAACTTAAATATTCTCACTAAAAAAGGTAAAAAGTTAAATATGTGAGGTGATGATTGTGTTGGTCAACTCGATGGAAAGAATCCTTTCTCAATGTGTACATATATTGAATCAAATTGTACATTTTAAATATCTTAGTTTTCTTTGTCAGTTATACCTCATTAAAGCTGAAACAGGGGAAAAAAACCTTAGAAATACATTTCCAACACATAAAATTTTACAATTAAAAGAGTTCTTCTCTCCTTTTCAAAATCACGTTCAGAAAGTTTCATTTGCTACTTCTAAAGTGATGGTGTGTTCACTACCCATATCAATGGACTTTATTCTTTTTAGACACTAGAGGGAGTTTAGGAATGAGATGAAATATGCTGAAGAACCAAAATGGCTCCTGAAGTTCTCCGACTGGATTTCCTTTCTGTTGTTGAGAATCTCTATAGCATTAAAGCCTTACTACAATCATGACTGATTTTGTAGATATATTGGTAGGAGCTCATGTGTAAATTGAAACATATTTTAAGTTCTCCTGGGGAGATTGCTATTAAGAAAGTCCTGTGAATTATCTTGAAATAAAAAAAAAAAAGAGAAGAAGAAACTTTCATAAAACATATAATCACTGAGAGTTTGTCACTATATGACTAGATTTTAGTATTTTATTTTCTTCTTTACTGACACATACTCTCAATTTGGGTTGTGATTATATTGGTGTGCTCAGTTTTGCAAGTCTTAGAAAATACAGGTCCTCAGTAAATGTTTAATTGCCTAATTCTCCCAGGAAAAGAATAAACAGTTACTGTGCTTGGTTTGTTTGTTTCCCCCTAATTACCTGGTTTAAATGACTGTCTAAATCCTACTAGACAGCTCTCTGTCTTCATCTATTCATTTATTCAACAATTTCTTTACATGTTTACTATGTGCCAGGCAGAGTAACAATCACTGGTGATAAAACAAAATAAAGATCCTGACCTAGAAAATTTTGCCATTTGGTGAGAACAGACAATAAATGAATGCACAAATAGAAATGTATTATCAAAAAAGTATGATAGGCAAAAATGAATATCATGTGATAAACACTACTAGTGAATATCTGGTTTTCTCATAGTTCTGAGTATGCATAGGTTTACTTCTCTATGCTCATGCATGGCCACTTGACTAATTCTGGATAATAAAAATGTAAGTATTGGATTGGTCAAAAAGTTCATTCCTGTTTTCCTTAAGATGTTATGGAAAAGCTTGAACAAACTTTTTGGCCAATCTAATAGAACAGCTATGTGACTACCAGGCTGCACTGTTGGGGTGCTATTATTTGACTCTCCAGCTCGCCTCCCTTTGACATGGCAATCAGGATAGTGCATGTTGCCTTGGAGACAGGAGGAGACTGGAATGTTGGGCAACCATGTGGAAGGCGACTGGGTGAAAATTTGCCTGGACTTTACCTAAAAAGTTTATGTCAGTAAAAATATAACTCTGCTCAAAAAAATGTGGAGCTGTTTGTTACCGCAACATAACCAAGCCTGTCCTGACTGAGACACTGGAGAGTGATGGAGGAGTTCTCCTTAGCTGGGGTAGTCAAAGAGGGTTTCTGACAAAGTGGAGATGGCCTTCTCTTGTGGCTCAGCTGGTGAAGAATCCGCCTGCAATGCAGGAGACCTGGGTTCGATCCCTGAGTTGGGAAGATCCCCTGGAGGAGAGAAAGGCTACACACTTCAATATTCTGGCCTGGAGAATTCCATGGGGTCACAAAGAGTCACACACTACTGAGGGACTTTCAAAGTGGAAGTACAATACAGTTATAGTTATTTGGCTGTGACTTTGAGTGAAGGAAGGGTAGCCATGAATAGGAATGGTACTTAAATATCTCTGAGTAGATCCACTGTTTTAGAATCATTGGAGCAGCAGGCCCCAACCTTTTTGGCACCAGAGACCAGTTTCATGGAAGTCAATTTTTCCACAGACCTGGAGGAGGGGGAAAATGGTTTGGGGATGATTCAAACACATACACTTTACTGTGCACTTCATTTCTATTATTACATCAGCTCTACCTCAGATCATCAGGCATTAGATCCCTGAGATTGGGGACCCTGCAGTGGATGGCGCTTATCAAATGCATAGATGCTTTGACCTCACCCTGACTCATTAAATCAGAATCTCGAAGGTGGCAAGGAGAGGAGGAGTCTCAGGAGTCTATAATTTTAGTAATTTCCCAGATTACTTTGATGCACAGCCAGCTCTTAGAACCACTGAATTCAGCTTCAAGCCATGATTGTCTCCATTTCTGATGCAGAAATTTTAAATTATATACCTCTCAATCTTTACCTTGCTCTGACAAGGAGGAAAATAAAGGAAGACCAGTTTTCAATTCACACCAAAACAACTTTCTTTTCTTTCTAGAGTTCTGACAGAATACGATTCCATATGTGTCTGTCTTAGTTTTATGGACTCTACTTTGTCTTCACAGCATTATCATATCAAAGAAAGATCATTTTTTTTAGTTTGGCTTATATTGACAGGATCCAAGTGAAACTTAAAAAACATCATTTGAGAAAAAGAAACGTCAAGGTAGTCCAGATGTTTTTGTTGTTGAATCTAAGAACTATAAAAACTGGTTTTTGAGTGTTTACTATGTGCCCACAATTACCCTGCTAGACAGTATAGGCATCTCAATGACATTTTGTGTTCAGAAAAACATTGGGGCTTTAAAGTGTTTGCTCTTTTCCTTTCAGTAATACCTGAGAATTATTTTTCCTTTTAATAACTACATTTATAAGGTAAATTAAATAATTAATGAAAGGGCTATTAAATGTTTGATTCTTAAGTAATTGTGAATTTATACAGCTTTCATTCTAGTTTTTGTGTGTTTATATGGAAACTGAATGACTGAGCCTGCATTCAAGGCCCTAAATTTGGGGCTAGAAAAGGAAGGCCAGTGCAGAGGGGAGTCCTTCCTATATCATAATTTGTAAGGCTGCCTATATTAGATGTTTCAATTTTATGCTTTTCAAAGTCAAATGTATGATATATCTCTTCACTGTATTGTATTAAAATACATTTTAAGCTAAAATAGTAAGAGAAGATATACAGGCAGTCCGATCATGTGCATCTACTCCATTCCATAAGTCCCTTCAATAACAGTAAAGAACATAAGGTTTACAATTTTCTGCCTTTATACAAAGACAAGGGAACAGGATAAAATCTTATTTACTGAAGATAACAGAGCAGAAGTTGATGGCAATAAATCCTGTACCCAGATATCACAAAGACACTCTGCGTGTGTAGGCTTATGCCAGTGAACTATGGCAGTGGTAGAGAAATTTCAAGTCCTCAGCACCACAGCCCCTCCCAACAAGAATTCCAATATTTCTGCGCAAGAGACAATACCTGAGTGAGTGAATGAATGATTCTATCAATTTTTAGAGAAACTCTAGATGACAAAACAGTTTCACTGAATTCCTGAGCCTTTTGACTTTGTCAGATGGCTCTAGCAACATGAATAAATAAATATTCTGTGTTGATCTATTTCCCTAGTCTAGAGCCTGGGAAAGTATCTAAATAGCAATTTGGATGGCACGACTGTCTTGACAATTCAAAGATCCTTTAAATTTCATAGGATTGGGGGTTAAAAAATAGGATGTATGTCAGACTCTTTGCAACCCCAAACACTGTACAGCCCACCAAGCTCCTCGGTCCATGGACTTTTCCAGGCAAAAATACTGGAGTGGGTTGCCATTTCCAGGGGATCTTCCCAAGCCAGGGATTGAGCCTTCATCTCCCGCATCTCTGCATTGACTGGCAGATTCTTCACCACTGAGCCACTTGGGAAGACCCAAACAATAGCTCAATTATTAGTTCAATTATTATTATTGTTAGTTATATTATTATTGTTATTCTATTCCATTATTATTATTGTAATATTATATTATTATTCTATTATTATTATTGATAGTTCATTTATTATTACTGTTAAATTCATCACCAGAGGGAGCTTATCATTCCTTTCATGTAGAGACCAACAAGCTCCAAAGTTTTGACTTGTTTTCTGTATTCCATATTATATAATTATATATTTCATATTATATAATTTTTTGCCTGGGATAAATGTTGGAAGGTTTATTTTCAGTTCAGTTCCATTCAGTCACTCAGTCATGTCCCACTCTTTGTGACCCCAAGGACTGCAGCACACAAGGCCTCACTGTCCATCACTAACTCCCAGAGTTTACCCAAACTCATGTCCATTGAGTCAGTGATGCCATCCAACCATCTCATCCTCTGTCGTCCCCTTCTCCTCCCACCTTCAATCTTTCCTAGCATTAGGGTCTTTGCAAATGAGTCAATGCTTCACATCAGGTGGCCAAAGTATTGGAGTTTCAGCTTCAGCATCAGTCCTTCCAATGAACACTCCGGACTGATTTCCTTTAGGATGGACTGGTTGGATCTCCTTGCAGTCCAAGGGACTCTCAAGAGTCTTCTCCATACCACAGTTCAAAAGCATCAATTCTTCAGTGCTCAGCTTTCTTTATAGTCCAATTCTCACATCCATACATGACTACTGGAAAAACCATAGCTTTGACTAGATGGAGCTTTGTCGGCAAAGTAATATCTCTGCTTTTTATTTATTTATTTTTCTCTTTTTGTATTCTGCTTTTTAATACACTGTCTAGATTGGTCATAACTTTTCTTCCAAGGAGTAAGTGTCTTCTAATTTCATGGCTGTGGTCACCATCTGCAGTGAGTGATTTTGGAACCCAAAAAAATAAAGTCGGCCACTGTTTCCACTGTTTCCCCATCTATTTGCCATGAAGTGATGGGACCAGATGCCATGATCTTAGTTTTCTGAATGCTGAGCTTTAAGCCAACTTTTTCACTCTCCTCTTTCACTTTCATCAAGAGGCTCTTTAGTTCTTCACTTTCTGCCTTAAGGGTGGTGTCATCTGCATATTTGAGGTTACTGATATTTCTCCCAGCAATCTTGAATTCAGCTTGTACTTCATCCAGCCCAGCATTTCTCTTGATGTACTCTACATATAAGTTAAATAACTGGTTCCTCTGCCTTTTCTAAATCCAACTTGAACATGTGGAAGTTCACAGTTCACGTATTGTTGAAGCCTGGCTTGGAGAATTTTGAGCATTACTTTACTAAGATGAGCGCAACTGTGCGATAGTTTGAGCATCCTTTGGCATTGCTTTTCTTAGGGACTAGAATGAAAACTGACCTTTCCCAGTCCTGTGGCCACTGCTGAGTTTTCCAAATTTGCTGGCATATTGAATGCAGCACTTTAACAGCATCATCTTTTGGATTTGAAATAATTCAACTGGAATTCCAATACGTCCACTGGCTTTGTTCATAGTGATGCTTCCTAAGGCCCACTTGACTTTGCATTCCAGGATGTCTGGCTCTACGTGAGTGATCACACCATTGTGATTATCTGGGTCATGAAGATCTCTTTTTGTATAGTTCTTCTGTGTGTTCTTGCCACCTCTTCTTAATATCTTCTGTTTCTGTTAGGTCCATACCATTTCTGTCCTTTATTGAGCTCATCTTTGCGTGAAATGTTCCCTTAGTATCTCTAATTTTCTTGAAGAGATCTCTAGTCTTTCCCATTCTATTGTTTTCCTCTATTTCTTTACAATGATGACTGAGGAAGGCTTTTTTATCTCTCCTTGTTATTCTTTGGAGCTCTGAATTCAATTGGGTATATCTTTCCTTTTCTCCTTTGCTTTTCACTTCGTTAGATTTATGCTATTCTATTTGTCTCAGAAAGAAGGAGAGAAACTTTAATCAGTCACAAATCTCTAATTTATTACCTACTCAGAACTTCCTCCAATTGAAAACAGAAACAGAAACTGCCTGGAGGATTATATTTCCCTCACGTACCTCTCCATAATCCTAAAATGTATTCTTCTGCCTATGCTGTGATTTAAATTTTACTGCATTTTTCTAAACTATCACATCAAATCTAGGCTGAGTCAAAGAACAGAGGAAAGATCCTTGGAGAAAAATGATTGGCTGGTTGGTGACTTATGAGTCATTTGAAAGAAATGGGAAGTTATTAATCACTAAGTATACAGTTTCTGTAATGCAAAATGAATATTTTTTAGAGATGTGCTATACAACATTATTTCCCTAATGAAGAATACTACACCATACACTTAAAATTCTGCTGGAGGAGTAGATCTCATTTAAGTGCTTTCTTGAAAATGAAATAAAAACTAAATTTTAAAAAATTAAAGTCTTGTGTACTTTAAAAAAGAAAAAAGAAAGTCTTGTTTAAAGAAAAAAAAATAAAAATCTTGTGAACTTTCCTGGCAGTCCAGGGGTTAAGACTCCTCACTCCCAATGCTGGGGCCGTGGGTTCAATCCCCTGTCAGGAAACTAAGTTCGTGCATGCCTTGGTGAGGCCAAAAAAATAAGCAAACAAAAAAAGGAAGTCTTGGCTATCCTCAACTGAAGTTACCTTCTGTGTTAACATAGTAGCATAAATCTACCTTTGATGTTAATAGTCATTAATACTAACTGCAAATGAGCAAAGATCTTAGAACCTTCATTAGCCAAAGGACTTATCTATAATGATTGAAAAGTGAAGCCAATCTTTTTTGTATGGAAGCAAACAATCTCTGAAAGTAAACTAAACTCAAGTACTGGAAGATGATATTTTATTTTTCTTTTAATACCTGCTTGTCCAAAGCAATAATTTATGTCCCGTTAACTGCCAATAACAAAAGTGTGTCCTTTAAGAAGCAGGCCCATTTTGAAAATTTTGAAGGCTTGGTAAACCTGCTATATGTGTAAATATCTGAATACTATAAATTTCTGGTGCTGAGGAAAAAGATTCAGTATTTTATTATTTGTTTGTTCCATTTATATAGAGCCTGTGACCATGGCAACCAGGTACTACAGACTGACCCCAGTGGAACCCACTCTTACCACTTTATCTAAATTGCTCCTGGAAGCACACAGCTTTATAGATTTATTGAATTGCATTAGATTATGGGCATTCTTGACAGAGTTCAAAATGGGAGAAATGGCTGTTTTTATCCAAAGAAGAAGTACCGTTTTGTTTGCACCATTTCCTGCAGATAATATTCCTACTTGACTTAAGGATTTAAAGAAACAAAGGCAGGAGATCTGCAGACACGTAAGGTAGACAGATGACATATGTTTATCTCTGCTCCATCCCAGAGCCCCATTAATAACAGTAAAAGGATATAAGACGTACAATTTTGTGCCTTTATACAGAGACAAAAGATCAGAAAGAGATGACAGCAGGCAAGATTGTCAATAGAATTTTGAAGGTTGGAAAATAGATGGATGAGTCATAACTGATTTAGCAGAGCAGAGATTCTTAAAACCAAACTGTCTGTGGGGGAGGGGAATGACAATAATAAGCAAGTTGATTCATGCTATAGAATCCTCAAGGCTCAGTGATAGAAAGGACTAGAACCATCCAAATCAAGTCTAGGCTATACAGTGGGGCTGAAAACATGAGGCATGGCTCATTGAGCTCTCACACATGCAAATTCACATCCCACACACTGAGTTAGGTAACTCTCCAAGGCCAGCCGAGGGAGCAATTGGTCACTGGGCTAAAAACTGGGTAATGAATGAAAATCTGAATACTAAGGGCCAGGCATCCAGCCTCCTGCTCTGTCCAGCTCTCAGGATGTACCAATCAGGCTAGATACTGGATGAGTCTTCTTGGGAAATAGGCAAGGTACTTCTGTTTTGTTTTTTATACTGAAGTATAGTTATAATTAATGATTTACAATATTATACTCATTTAGGTGTATGGCATAGTGATTCAGTATTTTTATAGATTCTACTCCATTTAAAGTTATTATAAAATATTGGATATTCCCAGTGTTATACAATATATCCTTGTAGCTTATTTATTATCTCTTAATCCCCTATCCTTGTCTTGCCCCCATTTCCCTCTTCACACTGGTAATCACTAGTTCTCTGTATCTGTGAGCATGTTTCTATTTTGCTATTACTTATTTGCTTTTATATTATATTCTAGATTCCACATGTAAGTGAAAATGAAATGTCTCTCCGCCATGTCTTCTGCCTGTCTTTTGTCTGTGGAAAACTTTAGTCAAAAAATAAGTTTAATCAGAGAAGTGACAAATGTGGAAACAAAGGAAAACAACCAAAGGAGACTAAATAATAATAATGCAGTCCTTAAGCATGGTCAAGGACTTTTAGTTTTTTTTCAAGAGCTATAGGTAATATTCTGAGCCACACCCTGTGAGTTGTCTTATAAATACTAAAAACCAAGTGGAAAAGTTAACTGCAGGATGACCAGGCTGTACCCACAACTTGAGCTGCCACAATCCTTGCCAGAATTGACTGCAAGGAAATTGGAAAAAATGGGCCCTGGAACTGAAGATTAACTGCACCTGAAACAAGCAAGATGATGCTGGTCTGACCACTGATGACCAATTTTGACATAACTGTTAAAGATGACTATGCTGATTCTACATGTCATCCCCTCACCCCACTCTGTCTATAAAAGCTCCCGCTCCCTGCTTGTCGGGGCTGGGGGGAGTCGGCCTTTGGACAGACACCACCCTACTCCAGTTTCTGGCATCTAAAATAAAGCAAACTTTGCTTCCCACCAACCTGGCCTGTTTATTGGGTTTTGAGCATCGAGCAACCATACCCAACACACTTCAGTATTTGTCTTTCTTTGTCTGACTTATTCCAGTAATCATACCATCCAGGTCCATCCATGTTGTTGCAAATGGAAAAATTTCATTCTCTTTTATGAAGCTGAGTAATATTCTATTGTATATATACCATATCTTCTTTATCCATTCATCTATTGGTGGACACTTAGCTTGATATTAAGCATCATATCCTGGCTATTGTAAATAATACTGCTATGTACATAAGGGTGCATTTATCTTTTTTAATTAGTTTTTTTTTTTTTTTTCACTTTCTTCAGATGTATACCAGGTGAATCCATCAAGGTACTTGTATTTTAAATGATCGGCATCTTATGCTGCTAAGATCTTGTAGCCCGTTAGGCTACCCAAATCAATGGTGGGGTCGCCTCTCAGGGACCCAAATGTGAATCAGGACAAGACTCTATGGTTTTCACCTTCCTTCCATTCCATTTAACCCTACTCTTCAATAGCAGGGGCTTCCCAAGTGGCTTAGTAGTAAAGAATAGGCCCACCAATGCAGTAGACCCAGGTTCAATCCCTGAATTGTTAAGATCCCCTGGAGAAGGAAATGGCAAGCCACTGCAGTATTCTTGCTAGGAAAATTCCATGGATAGAGGAGCCTGGCAGACTACAGACCATGGGGCCGCAGAATCAGACTTCCCTGAGTATGCACGCAAGCACAGTGTGGAGAATAATAAAGCATGGTGCAGTAACAGAGGAAACGGCAACCCACTCCAGTATGCTTGCCTGAAGAATTTCATGGACAGAGGAGCCTGGAGGGCTATAGTCCACAGGTTCGCAAAGAGTTGGATGTGACAGACAAACACACACTCTTGTGCATGCATGCTAAGTTGCTTCAGTGGTGTCTGACTATTTGTGACCCTGTGGACTGCAACTCACCAAGCTCCTCTGTCCATGGGATTCTCTAGGCAAGAATACTGGAATGCGGTGCCATTTCCTTCTCCAGCTCATCTTCCTGACCCAGGGATTGAACCTGTGTCTCTTACATCTCCTGCATTAGCAGGAAGAAGAGGCATAGAGTAGTAGAGGGGAACATGACCCATGTGGAAATTTTCTTACAAAAATGGCCACTATTATTGCTCTTCATCCTCCTTTGCAATGTAATTTTGGAGTCATTTCCATCAAAAGATGAGATTTCTTTCTCTACCTCTTGAAACTGGGCTAATCTTGTGATTTGCTTTGATCAATAAAATGCAGCAGAAGTGATGTCATTTCTGACTATAAGCCACAAAAGCACGCCTTTTTCTTGCAACATTGCCACCCCCATATGAACAAGCCCAGTTTGGCTGGCTGGAGAAGGGGAGAAGTTGGGGAACAGAGCAAAGCTGGCCCATCTGAGGTTATCCTAGACCAACCAGTCAACCTAGCAGCCAGTCACAGACTTAGAGTAAGTCCAGTCAATGAGACTTCCCTGGTGGTCCAGTGGCTAAGACTCTGAGCTCCCAATGCAGGGCTCCTGGGTTTGATCTTTGGTCAAGGAACTAGAGCCCATATACTGCAACTAAAAGTTGACATGCCTGAACTTAAGATCCAGCAGGCCTCAATTCAAAATGAGTAAACCCAATCAAGACTAGGACTACCTAGATGGGCTCAACCAAATTTGTAACCCATAGTCTCATGAACTAAATAAATGATTTTTTACTTTTAAGACAATAACTTTTCAGGTGTCTTATTATGTAGCAAAAGCTAATTCATCTCTCCCTGTCTTCTCCTTTCCACACTTCACAAGAACATAAAGGCAGATTTCCATCTCATCTCCTTTCTATCATGGGCTGTACTCAAGTATATCACTGCTCACCATTCATCTTTCCGGGACACCAGACCTCACAGTGCAGTCTTAATGGCAGAATCAATCTTGTCTCTATACTATGGAAGGAACTCTGTGATCCAATCTGTCAGACCTAGCTCATAATATGTTAATGATCTCTAAAGGAATTTCTTAAATTACTTTCCCTTTCTATGAGCCTGGCTTCTAAGACAATTTTATTGTTGCAGACTAAAAATTTCTAATTTGTATGCAAGTGCAGAATGACCCCTTTTTCTCTTATGTATCATAGCTTTAACGATCCTAGTCCTCCCAAGGCAAACAGATATCTCTGAAAAAATGGGGAAGGAGAAGGGGAAGGTCACATTGATACTAATACCAAAAAGAAAAAAAAAAGAATTCTGAAATGTATTTTAAAACATTATCTTCCTAACACATATGAACTATGTTCCCTTGCAGCAATGAGACACATCCTAGATTCTTCATTAATGGGAGGAAAAGATCGTAATTTGCGAAATTCTGTGTCCAGAGGGAACATTCTAGGACTTTTTGGTACTACTGTGTAACCAGGGGGTTGCAATGCAAGAGGTCAGTCACAAACTTCAGCAACCCCTTCTTTCTTTCTTTCATATGGTTTAATGTCCAATGTAATTTTGAATAGAAGGTGTGATGATACCCTTGCCTTATTTCAGTCTTAATATGGAAAGTATTCAGTACTTAAATATGATGTTAGCTATAGGCTTTTGAAATGTCATAAAACATGTTGAGGGGGTTACCTTTTATTCCTAATTTGCTGAAGTATTTTATCAAGAATGCTGAACTTAGCCAATACTTTTTAATACAATGAATTTCACATTTTAGGTACTGTGATTTTCATCTTTACAATTTTTGTTTAGTGTTCATAGTCTCAATTTCTCTTCTCATTATCATCATGTTCTTCTGCGACTCTTTGGGACTATTTGTAATAGCCATTTAAAACCTTTGTTTTTAATCATTCTACTAACTATCTTATATCTGGGTTTGTGTTTTTCTCCTGATTATAGGTCATAATGACCTTCTTCTAGGTATTTCTAAATTCTTTTAACTGGGTCCTAGGCATCATGATTTTACTTTTTGAGTGTTAAAATTATGGTTGTTGTCCTTTAAAAAGTATTAAACTATGTTCTGGCCAACAACTAAGTTTCTTGCTGATTAGTTTGATTGTTTCAAGTCTTGATTTTAGCCTTTATAGAGTGGGTTCTAGATCAGCCTTTACTTCAGGGCAAGTGTAACTCTAGTACAAAAGTGTGAGTTGCCTCTGGTGCTGTCTCCACTGAGTGCCCTAGGCCATCTGTGAGGACACCCCACTGCAGCTAGGCATAACTCAAAGTCTCCTAGATTTGAGTGAGCTCTAGGAGTGGTTCTGATTGGAGCTCCCTAACTCTATATGCCTGGCTTCAGGGTATCTCATCCTTCACCTGAATGTTTTGGTATTCAGCAAGAAATTCAATGGAAACCTTATTCAGATAACTAAAGCTTTCTCTGTGTGTCTTTCTCCTCTTTGGATCTTTGTCTCACAAATTCCAACCACCTTTAAGCTCCTGAACTACAACTTCTATCTTCTCTACTGAGTGAGATCATTGTGATCTCTTTCAGTTATCCTACCTTGGGTTCAGAAAATGCCTCCAGGCAGAAAGCTGCATATCATAAGTCTCACCACAATTCCTTTTTCTCAGGGATCATGGTCCTGTCCTGCCTATTGTTCAATTTCTAAAAACAGTTGCTGATATATTTTGTTTGCTTTTTCAGTGGTGAAGTCAGATGGCAAGTTCAGTTCTAGTTACTCCATTTACATCAACAACAAACTTCTTTCTGTATCCTTGCTGTTATTTTTTCCTACTTTCCCATTTATAAGAAAGAGAAATATTGAAAATCTTCAACTATCGTGAATTTATTTCTCCCTTTGTTTTTTTTTTAAACTGATATTTATTTAGTTAGTTAGTTATTTTCAGCTGTTGCTGGGTCTCCATTGCTGCTTGGGCTTTATCTCTAGTTGCGGCTAGCAGGGGCTACTCTCAAGTTGAGGTGCTCGGGCTTCTTATTGAGGTGGCTTCTCTTGCTGCAAAGCATGAACTCTAATGCACATGGGCTTCAGTAGTCATGGCTCCTGAGTTCTAGAGCCCACTGTGGCGCACAGGCTTAGTTGCTCCTCATCTTGTGGGGTCTTCTTGGACCAGAGATCGAACCCGTTTCTCCTCCATTGGTAGGTGGATTCTTGAACACTAGCGCCACCTGGGAAGCCATGCTCCTGTGATATGGTTATGCTATATGGCCAAGTTGACTTTAAAAAAGGGGGATTATCCTCTGTGGGCCACGACTCATCAGGTGAGTTCTTAAAAGTGACTAGTCTCTTCTTGACAAAAGGAATGGGTGGCTACTAGGAGCTGAGAGCTGCCCCTGATTGACAGCCAGCACGGAAATGAGGGCCTTGGGAATACAGTACAGCCAACACTGACCTCAGTCTGTGACACCTGAGCAAAGGACTCAGTCTGCCTTAAATGTACTTCTGATCTAGAGAACTTATAAATGATTGTTGTTTTAAGCCACTAAGTCTGAGATAATTTTTATGAAGCATGGAGAACTAATATAGATGGCATGTTATCTCTTTCCTCTGGTGGGAGATACTAAACTGTCAGGAGTGGCATATTTGACAATAAAGGACATGAAGAGATTTCTAGACCTGAGCAAGGAGAGACAATGCCTAGACAGTACAAAGAATCTCCATATGATTTCACTGAGCAATAAACAAATGCTTATTGAGCAATAAACAAACAATACGTGAGTTTCCATTCTCTACACTTTATCCTGACTCTTCAAGTACATTCTTTGTGAATTTCATGGGGCTTCCCCAGTGGCACAGTGATAAAGAATCTGCCTGCAGTGCAGGAGATGCAAGAGCCTAGGAATCAATCCCTGGGTCAGGAAGATCCCTTGGAATAGAAACGGCAACCTTCTCCAGTATTCTTGCCTGGAGAATCCCATGGACAGAGAAGCCTGATGGGCTGCAGTCTATGGGGTTGCCAAGAGTCAGACACAACTGAGAAATACATTTTAAAATTCAATTGTGAATATTTGCAGGTGCCCTGCACATCTTCAGGAAGGCTCCAATAATGGTAGTGTTTAATTCACTGGATTATTGTGAAGATTAAGTGAATTAAAATATTTAAAAGGCTTATCACAGTTGCAGACAAATACTAAACACACAATTAATGTTACACATTTGATCTTAAAAACTGCCCCAGGTGTAGGAAGGCAGATTATCCTACACATTTTACAGCTAAGGAAACTGAGTCTTAGTGAGGTTAAATGACTCATTCAGGGTCACACAATTAGTAAGTATAGAGCTCAGAATCAAAACCAGATTTTACAGATGTCAAGTCTCTTGTACTTTCTGCCATTGATTTTTTGCAGAGAGTCCTATTAGCACAATAATGTCAAAGTTCTTTATCTGTAAAAAGTCACATTCTCAGAGTGGCACAGCTCCTGAAAGTCTGTGGTGGAAAGGCATAAACCAGCTCTCACCTTAGGCCTGACTTATTCAAAGTATGATCCCCTTATTGACAGCAGCAGCCTGTTAGAAAGGTTAAAATTCGTCATATTAGAAATATAGATTCTTCTGCTTTACCCAAGACCCACTGCATTTCAGTTCAGTTCAGTTCAGTTCAGTCGCTCAGTCGTGTCCGACTCTTTGTGACCTCATGGACTGGAGCATGCCAGGCCTCCCTGTCTATCACCAACTCCCAGAGCCTGTTACCTGCCTTTAGTAAGGTATTCAGATTGTTCATATACACAAGCATAAGAAGCACAGTTTAAGACTTTTGGCTTCCCTATCTATCCATGTGGAATCACCAGGTGAATTCAACTGGGTTCAAATTTTTCTCCAAGATTACTCATTGCCTCTGTATATATATTTCATTGTTTAATAATAGAATCCCTTTATTCTAGCCTTTAATAGTATGTTTCTGTTTCTTTTGAACATTTTCCAGAGAAGGAAGAAGTTTATTTCACTCATGATTTTTTTTCACATGTAAACAAATTTTAAACAAGTACATTTTTTACAAGTATTTTATTTTTTCTAAATTCTGATTTAGGGCATCCCAGACCACAATCAGTTCAGTTCAGTCTGTGTGTCTGACTGTGTCTGACTCTTTGCGACCCCATGAACCGCAGCACGCCAGGCCTCTCTGTCCATCACCAATTCCCAGAGTCCACCTAAACCCATGTCCATTGAGTCAGTGATGCCATCCAATCATCTCATCCTGTGTCATCCCCTTCTCCTCCTGCCTTCAATCTTTCCCAGCATCAGGGTCTTTCCCAATGAGTCAGCTCTTTGCATCAGGTGGCCAAAGTATTGGAGTTTCAGCTTCAACATCAGTCCTTCCAATGAACACCCAGGACTGATCTCCTTTAGGATGGACTGGTTGGATCTCCTCATCACAGACCACAATATCTAATGATAAAATGCAGCCAAAGTACTGTTGACTTGGGGTAAATTACCATAAGATGGAGCTTATCAAATTAATTTGATGCTACCCTTAAGTTATTATTGCTAGCTACTCCCTGCTACAGTTCATCTCAATGCCTCCTAATGTACAACTATAGTTTATCAGGCTGCTCTGTCTCCGATGTTAAGGAGAGGGTGGGGTCTGGGCCTTACATGCCTCCACCCAGAATCCCAGGGGAAGGAGTTTAGATAAGCTTGTGTCTGCCCCATGTGATGGCTGATGGCATCAGAAGGCACTCAAGATGCAGCCTGGCTGTATCCTGGTCCCGTAATAATGGATTTGTCATATCCTGGGTGAAGAAACTTGAGTCCCAATACTCCAGCCAGCTGACTGGAAGACACCCTAACATCCATTAGATGATGCAATATGTTAAAAATGGCACCACCATGTCCCTCCTACAGCTTACAGCAAAAAGAGCTTTCTCTACATTTAGAAAAAGTGGGCTTGACTAAACAAATAGAAGTCTGGTGTCCTGGGAGTGCTCTCTGAAGAGGAAAGAAATTTCTAATGAAAGATTGATAGGTAATCTCTACACACACACACACCAGGTTCACTCAAGATAGAGATGCTTCTCTCAATTGTCCTTTCTCATCCTGAGTCCACATCCGTAGGTCATGGAGGGGTGGTATACCAGTATTCCCAAAATTTTGAAGCTTTTAAGATTAATATTAGATATGAAAAAAATCAATAATGAGTGAAACCAACTCCATCGTTCCTTAGAAAATGTTGAAAAAAAAAAAAAAACGTTGATACTTATTACTAGATGCTAAAGAAATTTGTTAAACAGTAGACTCATTTTGTGTCCATGGGACATGACACTGTATGTTAGTTTGTTTAGCTTTGTTTGCCACTGTTCTGGTGTCTTGCTTTCAAGAGGTATTTACCTTGTTCTCATTCTCACTTTCCCTGTAAAGAGGAAATATTTGATACAGCACCATGAATGTGGTATCCTCTCTATTTCCAATCTTATCTATCCAGCCCATATCCCGAATTAAGTTCCCTTTATTGATATTTGGTTGACGTACTAAATGTTGTGTTAGCTTCAGGTATAGAGCAAAGTGATTAGTATTTATGCTGAGTGTCCTTTTAATATCTAGTAAGGCATTAGCAACAAGACAAGGCTTTGCCAGACTTCAGTTCAGTTCAGTTGCTCAGTCATGTCCGACTCTTTTTGACTGACCAACTCTTTTCAGTCCAATTCCACGGACTGCAGCATGCCAGGCCTCCCTATCCATCACCAATTCCCAGACTTTATCCAAACTCATGTCCATTGAGTCAGTGATGCCATCCAACCACCTCATCCTCTGTCGTCCCCTTCTCCTCCCACCTTCAATCTTTCCCAGCATCAGGGTCTTTTCAAATGAGTCAGTTCTTCACATCAGGTGGCCAAAGTATTGGAGTTTCAGCTTCAGCATCAGTCCTTCCAGTGAATATTCAGGACTGATTTCCTTTACGATCGACTGGTTTGATCTCCCTGCAGTCCAAGGAATTCTCAAGAGTCTTCTCCAACACCACAGTTCAAAAGCATCAATTCTTCAGTGCTCAGCTTTGTTTACCGTCCAGCTCTCACATCCATACATGACTACTGGAAAAACCATAGCTTTGACTAAACAGACCTTTGTTGGCAGAGTAATGTCTCTGCTTTTGAATATGCTGTCTAGATTGGTCATAACTTTTCTTACGAGGAGTAAGCATCTTCTAATTTCATGGCTGCAGTCACCATCTGAATGATTTTAGAGCCCCAAAAAATAAAGTCTGTCACTGTTTCCACTGTTTCCCCATCTATTTGCCATTATGTGATGGGACCAGATGCCATGATCTTAGTTTTCTGAATGTTGAGTTTTAAGCCAATTTTTTCACTCTCCTCTTTCACTTTCATCAGGAGGCTCTTTAGTTCTTCTTCTCTTTCTGCCATAAGGGTGGTGTCAACTGCATATCTGAGGTTATTGATATTTCTCCCAGCAATCTTGAATCTAGCTTGTACTTCATCCAACCCAGGGTTTCTCATGATATACTCTGCATATAAGTTAAATAAGCATGGTGACAATATATAGCCTTGATGTACTCCTTTCCCAATTTGGAAACTGTCTGTTGTTTTATGTCCAGTTCTAACTGTTGTTTCCTGACCTGCATAAAGATTTCTCAGGAAGCAGGTAAGGTGGTCTGGTATTCTCATCTCTTTAAGAATTTTCCACACTTTGTTGTGATCCACATAGTCAAAGGCTTTGGCATAGTCAATAAAGCAGAAGTAGATGTTTTGCTGGAACTCTCTTGCTTTTTCGGTGATCCAATGGATGTTGGCAATTTGATCTCTGGTTCCTCTGCCTTTTCTAAATCCAGCTTGAACATCTGGAAGTTCACGGTTCACTTACTGTTGAAGCCTGGCCTCTCATGTCCCAGACCTCTCATGACCCGAATTAACTGTTCCTCCTCTGTCATACCAAAGTAGACTCTTTTTAACTGTTTTGTGGCATTTATCAGAGGAGATTAGAATTGTCTACTTGCACCTCTGTTTCCCCTTCTAGAATACAAGTTTCTTAAGAGTGAGGGTGTCTTCTTCACTTTTTTTGTAGAGTCAATGAATGAATTGAACTGCTAGTTCATTCCCCAGGACCTATATTTCTCCCTAAGTGTCCTCTTAACTTCTTACCAGTTCCTCACACTAGATCTTCTCTTATGCCCAGTTTGCTGGATGACTAGTATAATGAGGATTACATTTGAATCTCCTGCTGGAAAAAGTCCTTGCAAATTACTTTCAACCTTTCAGTTCAGTTCAGTTGCTCAGTCATGTCTGACTCTTTGCGACCCCATGGACTGCAGCCCACCAGGCTTCCCTGTCCATCACCAACTCTCAGAGATTGCTCAAACTCATATCCATCGAGTCATGGTGCCTTCTCACCATCTCATCCTCATCAAACACAGGGTTTGCAAGACTTCGAGTCCATTGTTTCAGCATGTTCACCTGCTTGGTCCCAAATAAGTACTGTCTCTAGACCATTGCATTACTTGGAAAGTGAACTAGTTGTCTTATGGTTATGCTATCACCAGAGAGCCTGTATTCCATGACCTTTGGATTATTAAACTATATTTCTTTCTCCTTTCCTCCTACCATTTCTGTTGTTCTCTTCTTATTGACACCCTTGCCTAAGGTTTCAGAGCCTTGTGTCCTTGGCTGGAGCACACAGCAGGGATCAAGCAGCAGCAGATTCAATTTGCCTAATTGTTTTCTCTTAACAGATAGAATAACTGGTTAAATGGTCCCTCTGTGCATCTACATCTCATGTAAATCCAAAATGTGGTATGATTTCTGCTGAGTCTGTGCAAAATCTACAGTATTAGAAATCTGGACTATTCAAATGAAGGAAATGGAGAATGATTGAAACTTGGTAACCCTTCCTATCCAGAGTAAATCTGACACTTTACTATAACATTAGGCTGGAGTTATGCAGTTAGAGAAGAAGCTGTGACTGTCTCCTCTGCTCACCTCTTAGGTCACTGGCTTGTTGCCTTTCTAAGTATGGGACCTTATGCAAAGTGAGTACAGAGAGGAACAAAACTGGGGGTAACCAATGGCCCTGGGGTGATCTGAAGCAATGACATAAATTTTCTAGCTTCCTCACCTCCTAGAAAGATATTTTGATGTATTTAAATAGTCTTGAGGAAATGCTCCTGTGGGATGAAGTTCCAAATGCACAAAGCCATCACTCACTTATTAATGTACCCTTTGTTGAATTTTCCCCTTTTCCTTCATTATTTCTCCATTCCTGCAAAGAAATGACTTACATCCAAATCCTTGTCACAGGGTCTGCTTTTAGTAAAATCAAAATTATTCAAATTTGTCTAAGTGGGTAGAAAATAACAAAAGCTACGCACGCCAACAAACCACTCACTGTTCAAGTGATGGTAGGTTGTGGGTTGGGATTGTGAATCTTACTGTCAAGGAAAAGGGACCCAATTTAGGATGCTCCTTTATATGTGCTATAGAATGTTCCAGCTCCCTTATCGATGTGGCTTTATTTATTCCTAATGGTACTTTCCTCAAGAAGTCAGTGTAAGAATTAAATGAGTTAAAGCATATAAAGTATTTGGTGTTGTGCCTAGTCAATATTACTATTATTTGCTTTTAATAAGATTTTAAAAAATTGAGGCTCAAAGATGTGAAATATGTGTTTGAAGGCAATGGATAAGGGATTCAAATCCAGCTCTGCCTAATTTCAAAGTCCACCACACTCTGCTTGCTGCCTCCCTTTCCAGTAATGGCCCAAAACATCTATGTATTGAAAAGAATAATTTAACTTACAAATGTAAACACTTTTCCTCTGAAACACTGGATATGCTTCTAGCTCATTTCAGCATTAAAATGCTACCTTGTCCTCATTTAAACAAGCTGGGACTGTCACATGAATCATCATGCAACATGTTATTCTCTAAGATTTTCACTATAAAAGAGCAGCCTTCACCAAATTCTCCACTGGCAGGGATATCTTTTAAAATGTCAAGTCTCTTAAGGAAGAAAATAGATCTATCTCTATTTCTGTCTCCTATCCTAACAAAACCCAATTAGGGTAGCAATAACTGTTCATCTGCTTACTATCAAGATCAGTTAGTATTGGACTTTCATGATGACAGATGACTCAAGTGTCCCCACATTACCCTGAGAACAGGACCTAACTTTCTGGATAACTTTTAGACAAATTTTGAATAATTATTCTGAAGTTATTGCAATTTCCACCAAAACTCAACTACATTTACATTTTTTCTAGGTCTGACAGACAGAACACAACTAAGTGATCTAATGCAACAATCCTTGTTATTGTTGTTCAATCACTAGCTTGTGTCTATTTGCAACACCGTGGACTGCAGCACTCCAGGCTTCCCTGTCCTTCACTATCTCCTGGAGTTTGCTCTTTTTCCATATGTTGGTAGTAATTTTTAAATTCTTCTCTAGAGACTCTGCTAGAAGAGTTAATCTTATATTCTTGATCCAAGGGATCTGTCTTCCTTCTGGGATGGTTGTCATTGATTAAACTCAAGTCTTTTGAATCAAAGGAATGCCTTTGATTTAGCCAGCTTTGGGCTCACAGTGGTGTTGATACTTAAATAATTTCCATTACAAAAATAATACTGACTTATTAAAGATAATTTAGTAAATATAGATGGTCAGATGAAATAATTGATGGAGGGAAATTAATCATCTATAATCCTCTTCACCAGAAAAATATTCACTTAAAACAGTCTGATATGCCCAGTCAATCTGTTAATGCATTTTTATTGTAACAATTACTCTATGTATTCAATTATGTATTTTTCTTATTTAACTCAATCTCATAAACACTTTTATTGTATATCTATCTTTGAAACATAGCTTTCAAAGTATTTGCAAGATTGAACTCAGTAATACACATGGTTTTTCCAGTGATTAAACTATGGTTGGACATTTTGGTGGTTTCCAAAATTTTGGTATTATAAATAGTAATGTGAATTTTCTATATTTAGGATCATTTCATTAGACTTTCATCTTTAAAGTAGAATTGCTGAATCAAAGGCATTAACAAGTTTAAACAGTCTGATAAAACTGACAGTTCTATTTGTATGTTTTTAAGCTTAACTCTTGGCAAAATTTTGGTGTTGCCATTTTGTCTGTTTCTTCCCAAACCTTACCCTCTGCCTGTCTCTCCCTCTGTTGTCACTCCTCTCTTTATTTCTCACAAGCCCCAGTTCCCCACCTTGCCCCCAGTTGCCCAAGGATCTCAGGCCAGTCTCTGCTTCCTCCTCCATCCCCGTCTCCTTAAGTGGTGCTGTTCCTGATTCTCTTTTCAATCTCAGATCTCCTTCCCTTGAAAACTTGCACTGCTTAGGTATTTGTCATTGTATGAACTCAGATATTACCCCTATCAGATATTTCCATTTTAAACAATACCTTCTATATCTTAATGCAAAGAAATTTGAAAGAGTTGTAACTTAGTGGTCAAAACAATGGAGAAGAATTTTGGATGTGACTCTCTCTGATGGAGTTATTTGTATATACTGCATAGAAACTTGCCCAATCCACAATTGATGATGACTTATAATCTTATTTTCAATTACCCAGTTTGACACACATTGACTCTTTCTGAGAGGTTTTTTCTAACAGGTGCATGTCAGTAGCATGTGAGCTAACAGAAATTCTCATTCTCCAGGTGGGAGCCTGGGCGGTACACTGTAGAATAATCACTCTTTTTCCCTTTGTAGTTTGTCAAGAATAGTCAGTGACTGATGAGGCTGTGAAATTACCTGAACCAGCTTTGATTCATAACGTACAACTGATGGACTTCTAAGCTTACTTAAATGTCAGGAAATCAGTTCGTGACTATTAGTATTTTCCTAGCAACAACTCCTTTCTTGTTTCCCAAACATGGAGAAGAAAATAGGGAAAGGGAAATGTTGAGTCAACTTTTGAAATTCATGATTATGATGTAGCAAAAGGCACTTCCAAATCCAGGAAGGGAAACAACATGAAAATGTTGGGGTAAATTTCAGACTACAGTATTTTTCAGCTAGATTATGATTAGAAATTATTTTCCTGTCTATTCCCCAGTGTGAGCTGTGTTTAGACCAAAGTCTAAAATGTTAACAAATTATGTGGAAGGCCGTCTTAAACTGTAAATCATTCCATGAAAGATGGAACATCCTGTACTTATCTGATCTGGTTGCTAAGTACCCACTCTTCATGACTCAGGGGCCCACATAGATCTGAGGCACCAGCTGCACTTTGATATAGCAGATTGGGGAAACAACAATACCAACCTGTTGAAAATGGATGAGGGGAAAATTGTCCCAGGATTTTAAGATGGTTCAGACAAATGAAGCAAGGAAAACCTATCTAGCATTCAAAGGTCATGAGGTAACAGACCAGCCAGGAACCATCTGAAATTTGCCTTGAGCTGCCAAAGAATATTTCAGGCACAAAATACCATGCTTTCCCTATGCTGTACAATTGAATTTTTCCCCTTTTGAGTCCCACTCAACATTTAAATAGAACCAAATAAATATCGTTATTAATATATTTATGTGGCATCTAGAAAAAAGGTATACATGAACCTATTTCCAGGTCAGGAATAGAGACACAGCCATAGAGATTGGACATGTAGACATGGGGGGAATAGAGAGCGTGGGAGATTGGGATTAACATATATACATTAATAAAATAGATAGCTGCTGAGAACTTGCTATGAAGCACAGGAAACTGTTTAATGCTCTGTGATGACCTAAAAGGGTGAGATGGGGGGAGAGATGGGAAGGAGGCCCAAGGGAAAGGGAATACACCTACACATAGAGCTGATTTACTTCATTGTACAGCAGAAACTACACAACATTGTAAAGCAGTTATACTCCAATAAAAACAATGAGCAAGTTATTTAACTTGCCATGTTTTTTTTTTTTTTTTTCTGTGCAAAAGTATATCTATGGAACTACACAAGGTAGCAAATACTAGTTTCCTTAGTGTGAATCTGGAACCTGGACTCACAATTTTAACCAGCTGTGTGACTCAGGATTATTTTTTTTTTTTATTAGTTGGAGGCTAATTAGTTTACAATATTGTAGTGGTTTTTGCCATACATTGACATGAATCAGCCATGGATTTACATGTGTTCCCCATCCCGATCCCCCTTCCCACCTCCCTCCCCATCCCATCCCTCTGGGTCTTCCCAGTGCACCAGCCCTGAGCACTTGTCTATTGATGAACTCTCTATGCTTCAGTTTTTTTCTCTTGTGAAATAGGATCCTTCATGAGTGAAGGGTAAATAAGATAAAGTATAAAAAGTCCTTAGGCCAGTTTTGGAGTCATAACATACAGACGATCTATATTACTTACTTCTACTATTTGTTTTTGAAGACACATAGCCATTTAGTCTCAACTTAGAGCGTAATCATGTATGGATATGAGAGTTGGACTATAAAGAGAGCTGAGCGCTGAAGAATTGATGCTTTGAACTGTGGTGTTGGAGAAGACTCTTGAGAGTCCCTTGGACTGCAAGGAGATCCAACCAGTCCATCCTAAAGACCAGTCCTGGGTGTTCATTGGAAGGACTGATGTTGAAGCTGAAACTCCAATACTTTGACCACCAGATGCGAAGAGCTAACGCATTTGAAAAGATCCTGATGCTGGGAAAGATTGAAGGCAGGAGGAGAAGGGAGCGACAGAGGATGGCATCACTGACTCAATGGACATGAGTTTGAGTAAACTCTGGGAGTTGATGATGGACAGGGAGGCCTGACGTGCTGTGGTCCATGGGTTCACAGAGTCGGACACGACTGAGCAACTGAACTGAACTGAACTGAACTGAACGAGAGTGTTTTCTACTTGATTCAGTTTGTCTTTCTAAACTCAAGTATAAATATTATTAGAAAGATATTATATGTATTTACTACATTGAGAAACCTGTACTTTAGAAGTGACGTGCTACTCTCTAGGTGTATAAAAGAACTTTGACTAAACAAATTTAATTTTCAGATACTAAAAAGGATAATTTGGTAGCTGAAAGCTGTGTTTCCAGAATTGCATAGAGTTGGGTTAAAATTTCTACTTTGCCCCTTACCACTATGGACAAGTTACTTAATTTCCTGTTCTGAAAAACAAGAGTGGTAATGATACTTACCTTATTATGTCTTGTGAAAATGTATGAAATAGTACATCCAAGTTGTGTAAAGCATGGGACATGAGAAGTAACAAATGTTAGCTGTTTTTACATTAGGCATCCAAGGAATGAAGGGGGGAAGTCCCAAGCACAACTATATGAAAAAATTGTCTTCTGCTGTTCCGTTAACCAAAGACGGTCTCTCTCTCAGTGAAAGAATTTAGCAATATAAAGTCACCACATCTTTAATCTGTCTACAAATATTTCGTCATTTTATATTTTTTCATATCAGTTTATTATAGAAGAGTTCCATTCTGGGGTTATCTGTTCCAACATAAAAATTATAAATATTGGTTAAACTGAAAGCCTTCATATTTTTCCATGAAACTGACATATAATTGCTATCATCTTAAGTAGCACCAAAATATAATCACTCAAACATTCATAAGCTTACGTTTTTATTTTTTTCTCCACCACACTCTGGCATTTTTGAAGGGAATTGAACTCTTATTATCTACTAGCTCCTCTCACTTCCAAGAATCTTTAAATCTAACTTTCAAAGAAAAGACTAAACTATGCCATTTTCAGAAGAATTCTACCTATAAACTAGCATCTACTCCAATGTTTCTACTTTGTTCATTGCTGAAGCCACAGAATCCTGTCTTCATTTTCTACCATCCACTTTCTCTTCGTATTCTTTCTGTCTTTTTCAGTCTATCCCGGTTTCTGCTACCTAAAATTAAGAAACTTGTGAGCTTCTTGTGTATGTCACAAGGCTTCCCTGGTGACTCAGCTGGTAAAGAATCCGCCTGCAGCGTGGGAGACCTGGGTTCAATCCCTGTGTTGGGAAGATCCCCTGGAGAAGGGAATGGCTACCCACTCCAGTATTCTGGTCTGGAGACTTCCAAAGGGGGGTTGCAAAGAGTCGGGCACAACTGAGCAACTTTCGCTTTCACTCACTCCATCAGACAAGATACTTTTCAACGTATCTTTCCTAGATAATCCCATGTCAGTTTTTAGTTTATGCTGAGATGACTTGAGGGGATCTAATCTTAATCTCTTCAGATAGGTTTTTGTGGTCCTGAACACCCTGAATTTTTGTACTGTGTATAGGTTGAGGCTTGGGCTTTCCCGGTGGTGCAGTGGCAAAGCATTCACTTGACATTGCAGGAGATGCAAGAGAGGAGGGTTCGAACCCTGGGTCAGGAAGATCCCATGGAGTAGGAAATGGCAACCCACTCCAGTATTCTTGCCAGGACAATCCTGTGGACAGAAGAGCCTGGTGGGCAGCAGTCCAGGGCATCACACAGAGTCGGACACAACTGAGAATGCATGTGCCTAGGCTGAGGATTCCCCAGTCATTAAGTCTTGCCTACTTTTTTTTAAACAATTTTTTCCTCCATTTATCTTTTTCCTCCCCAAAATCACTATCAGCAGCAAGAAGACACATTGCTTGGAAATCTCCTCAATTCCACCCTTTACAAGTTCTATTTTCCACAAAACTGTAGGACACAGTGCTACGAAGTTTTCTGCCACTATAAAACTAAGATCCTCTTTTCTCCATTTTCCAATAACATGTTCACTTCCTCCTACACTTTCACAAGCAGAGTCATTAACATTCATGTTTCTACTTACAGTTTGTATAAGGCAATCTAGGAATTTTCTATCATACTCCTCAAAATTCTTTTAGCCTGTTCCCACTGCCCAGATCCAAAGCCTCCTTCACATTTTTCTAGTATTCGTTACAGCAGCAGTCCCACACTCAATACCAAAGTCTGTTGATTGTTATTTCCTATTGTTATTATAACAATATAACATAATGATATAATAAAATAATAATACAATATAATATAATAATATTTTTATACCTCCATTTCCTGCATTTAACAATGTTGTGATTTCATTGAGTCCACTTAGGTAATCCAGGATAATCTCCCTATTTAAAGTCAGCTGATGGGCAACCCTACTTTTATCCACAACCTTATTTTTCCTTTGCCATTTAACCTGACATATTCACAGGTTCCAACGAGTAGGACTTGGACATCTTTGGGGGGCTGTTATTTTGCCTACTATAGCCTCTACACAAATTCCAAGTCATTAATGCCTTACATTTAGTTGTCCCAAATAATTTAATTCCTTGCAGCTGCTACCCTCTATTCTAGGTGAATGGAGTAAAAGATTGAGTTATTTCTTATTTAATAGCTATTATTAGTAATATAATACTGAAGGCAATATGGCATTGAAGGGGCAAATTTTGCCAATCTCAAATTTTCTAGGCCAGCCTCAAAGGTAGAGTATTCAGAATGTGTAATAGTCCATTTGAATCAAATTTGGTAGGAAGTGTTAATGATCTAGGGATGATTAACCACTAATTTATACCCGATACAATGTTGTTCATGTGTTCTGACCCAGTATGTTATGAATAAATTGTGTTATGTTTTAATATGTTGATTAAGTGAAAGAATCAAAATGTT